>NC_064642.1:560030482-560333512 GCF_023864345.2 Schistocerca serialis cubense | reverse complement strand
TGTCGACACCTGCTTTCTTTGGGATTGGAATTATTATATTCTTCTTGAAGTCTGAGGGTATTTCGCCTGTCTCGTACATCTTGCTCACCAGATGGTAGAGTTTTGTCAGGACTGCCTCTCCCAAGGCAGTCAGTAGTTCCAATGGAATGTTGTCTACTCCAGGGGCCTTGTTTCGATTCAAGTCTTTCAGTGCTCTGTCAAACTCTTCACGCAGTATCGTATCTCCCATTTCATCTTTATTTACATCCTCATGCATTTCCCTAATATTGTCCTCAAGTACATCACCCTTGTATAGACCCTCTATATACTCCTTCCATCTTCCTTCTTTCCCTTCTTTGCTTAGAACTGGGTTTCCATCTGAGCTCTTAGTATTCATACAAGTGGCTCTCTTTTCTCCAAAGGTCTCTTTAATTTTCCTGTAGGTAGTATCTATCTTACCCCTAGTGACATGCGCCTCTACATCATTACATTCATCCTCTAGTCATCCCTGCTTAGCCATTTTGCACTTCATGTTGATCTCATTTTTGAGACTTTTGTATTCAGTTTTGCCTGTTTCATTTACTGCATTTTTGTATTTTCTCCTTTCATCAATTAAATTCAATATTTCTTCTGTTACCCAAGGAGTTCTACTAGCCCTTATCTTTTTACCTACTTGATCCTCTACTACCTTCACTACTTCATCCCTCAGAGCTACCCATTCTTCTTCTACTGTATTTCTTTCCCCCATTCCTGTCAATTGTTCCCTTATGCTCTCCCTGAAACTCTGTACAACCTCTGGTTTAGTCAGTTTATCCAGGTCCCATCTCCTTAAATTCCCACCTTTTTGCAATTTCTTCAGTTTTAAGCTACAGTTCATAACCAATAGGTTGTGGTCAGAGTCCACATCTGCCCCTGGAAATGTCCTACAATTTAAAACCTGGTTCCTAAATCTCTGTCTTACCATTATATAATCTATCTGATACCTTTTAGTATCTCCAGGATTCTTCCATGTATATAACCTTCTTTTATGATTCTTGAACCAAGTGTTAGCAATGATTAAGTTATGCTCTGGGCAAAATTCTACCAGACGGCTTCCTCTTTCATTTCTTAGCCCCAAGCCGTATTCACCTACTATGTTTCCTTCTCTCCCTTTTCCTACTCTCGAATTCCAATCACCCACGACTATTAAATTTTCATCTCCCTTCACTACTTGAATAATTTCTTTTATCTCATCATGAATTTCTTCGTCATCTGCAGAGCTAGTTGGCATATAAACTTGTACTGCTGTAGTAGGCGTGGGCTTCGTGCTTATCTTGGCCACTATAATACGTTCACTATGCTGTTTGTAGTAGCTTACTCGCACTCCTATTTTTTTATTCATTATTAAACCTACTCCTGCATTACCCCTTTTTGATTTTGTATTTATAACCCTGTATTCACCTGACCAGAAGTCTTGTTCCTCCTGCCACTGAACTTCACTAATTCCCACTATATCTAACTTTAACCCATCCATTTCCCTTTTTAAATTTTCTAACCTACCTGCCTGATTAAGGGATCTGACATTCAATGCTCCGATCTGTAGAATGGCAGTTTTCTTTCTCCTGATAACGACGTCCTCTTGAGTAGTCCCTGCCCGGAGATCCGAATGGGGGACTATTTTACCTCCGGAATATTTTACCCAAGAGGACGCCATCATCATTTAATCATACAGTAAAGCTGCATGCCCTCGGGAAAAATTACGGCTGTAGTTTCCCCTTGCTTTCAGCCGTTCGCAGTACCAGCACAGCAAGGCCGTTTTGGTTAATGTTACAAAGCCAGATCAGTCAATCATCCAGACTGTTGCCCCTGCAACTACTGAAAAGGCTGCTGCCCCTCTTCAGGAACCACACGTTTGTCTGGCCTCTCAACAGATACCCCTCCGTTGTGGTTGCACCTACGGTACGGGTATCTATCGTTGAGGCACGCAAGCCTCCCCACCAACAGCAAGGTCCATGGTTCATGGGGGGGATGAGAAAGTATATACCAAAAAATGAATATTCTTTACATGACAAGTCTTGTACCCTACAGCGATTAGGATTTCTCACCATGCCGCAATACTGATGTGGAGTCTGAGATGTTACAGGTGGCAAGTAAATGCAGTTCCTCACAGCTCCACAGATGGCACAAGCCAAGAGTGCAATGGGTGTGCCTTGTGGCAGCACTTACATATGTGCATGCCGCACCTGTCATCACTTGAGGCCTTCAGACTGCAGTATTTGATAGTGTTCAGTTATTGCTTGTGTACATTTTCTTCTCTCTCAGTATTCACCCTGGACTAATGCTTTACATTCACAATGAGTGTGCTTTGTTTTTGGGCTGTTCCCAGTCAGCCGTTCACTATGTGAACTCTGTTCTTGCTAACCATTCAGGACTGCCACAGTCAGTGTGTTGAGTGTGGTGGCAGTATATCTAACTTTCATCCTATCAGTATCCCTTTTTAATTTCTGTAACCTTCTGACCCATTGAACAGTAGTTTTGTTTTTGCAGATGACCGCATTCTCCTGTGTAGCCCCCACCTGGAGGTCTGAATGGGGGACTATTTTATCTCTGGAATAGTTTACTCAAGAGGATGACATCATTAAACCATACAGTAGAGCTGCATGCACTCAGTACATGTAACAGCTGTAGTTTACCCTTGGTTTCAGTCACTTACATTACCAATACAGCGAGCCCATGCTGCGTGATGTTAGCAGGCCAAATCAGTCAGTCATCAAGACTGCTGTTCCTCCAACTACTGAAAAGGCTACTGCCTCTCTTCAGGAACCATAGGTTATTATTTCTCCCCGATACCTCTTCATTGTGGTTGCACTTACTGTAGAGCTATCTATATCATTGAGGCATGCAAGCCAACCCACCTCAGAGGCATCCATGGTTCGTAGATGTAAGCCCCTGTTAACACTGTTCAGTCCATATCCCCAGCTCCCAGGTAATATAGTACAAGAGCTGTAGTTTTAAGTAATTATACATAAGAGATCCACTATGGGCCCACCAGGCAGCACACCAATGCAGATACCTTTCTCACTTGTCTTGTAGACCAGATGCAGACTTCGAAAGGCAGGAAGCAGTGTATATTGGGTTAGACATCAGACACACATCCTTGCCAATTTTATGACTTTGATGCATGAAGTGACAGTAACCAACAGTCTTGACTGTATAGCTAGGATGGCCAGAGCACCTTCCAAAGTATATATACTTAGTATTCCATACATTCTTTGTGCTGCGGCACTGTCTTAGCGTAACAAACAGTGTCATACTCTTAGCTAGTGATGACTGTGAATGCTGGGATGTTGTTATGTTTACACCCTGCCCCTTTATTCATAATCCCCTACACACTGCATACTGGGGCATGTACAGGTTATAGTCATTACCGTGGTATCATAGCTCAGCGTAAGTGCCGCCATTGGAGATATGGTCACTAATTGCCACATTTGCATTCAGAGCCAATCAGTTCCAGTACAACATTTTAACCCCCGGCCCCATCCAAGCACTCCTAGCAAAGAGCATCAATTTCACCTGCCCATTCCAGGAAACAAGATGACTACCATCTGCACGTTTTCTACCATCTTTGCAATAGAGGAGGGACCCACCACCACCCCTAACAACAGTCCTCAATTTACAGCATCTGCTTTTGAGTCATTCTGTCAACTTGTAAGTGAACTGCTATAGATTCCCTATCCCACAGAAGTATCGATAGCAGCCCTCTTGGAGAGCACAGAGCGCAGTTGTTGGGAGTCATGTGCACCAGTGCTGATGTCGTGGCAGCAATTTAAGTCTTTAACAAAGAAGTTGTGTATTTTAGATCAGCGTTGAGGGTTCAGTATTAGAAAGTTATTTGAATGGTGAAAATTCAGAACTTGTGTTTTGTGTCAGGAGTCAACAATCAGTTGTGTTGCGATGGTTATGAGGCAAATAATATGGACTTGACTAATTCTGAGTGAGAGACATATAGTCAGTCTGACCAAGTTTCACAAACATAGATACTTCTCATTCAGATATCATGCTGCCAAATCTTCAAACAGTCTTGTTGTGAGCTCTGACTCCCTGTTGAGAACTACAATTCTTCCTTGGCAGGGGAACTTAATTGCTGCGGTAACTGTTGCTGCATCTGACCCCATTTTCCAGCACAACTTTACAGCTCAGATTTGTCAGTAGTCAAGCTAAAACCAATGAATGCTCAACGACCAAACAGTTCAACCCCACAAGAATGTTTGTAATTGCAGTATACTCTCAATAAAAGCAGAGTTCAGAATTAACACAGTTCATGAAGTGTTCGTCTTTGCAAATGAAGATGTCTGGACTCCCGAGAGAGTGTAACTGAAATACCACCTTCAATCAAACAGAAACAGACACAAAAAATATGTCTGGACACTCTTCAGTGCCAGATCTAGGTCTCACTAATAATCCAAAACAGCAACACCTGGACCCTGTGGAGTTCATGACGAAAGTGCTTTAATACTCTCAACATCAGTTCCCAGCTAAACCTTAAAACTCCCCCCAAAGCCTTCAGTTTGTCTGCTGTTGGCTGACCACCTTTGAGCATATCCCACCATTCCATTTTGTCGTCATGCCATAACATACAGAGTTGTGCAACTGACACCCAATTCGGCAACATTAATTACTATACTATAATTAAACAAACATTATTGTCTAAATTGCACTTACATGCTGATTTTTAATGACACCAAACACAACATTTTTGCTGTGTCTAATTTCTCATAAAACTCAATGTTCATTTGAAGTATTCCATTACCTTGTATAAATTTTGACGTAGATTTCCATACACATATTTTCTCCACATTTCATTGATAGACACTGCCATTCATGTTTTGATGTGACAAGACAGTTGATTGAAAACAAAAAAGACAATCTAATGGTGTTTGTGGCAACATTTGTTAAACTTATGTGGGTGATCTTGACCAGAGCCAAGGAAACAGCCACTGTATTTTTTGAAAGTGATGCAAAACTCTCTGCCAACTTTCTGTTCTGTGGCACTTAACAATATGCAAACAATATTCCAAATAACTAATTACACATGACCAGCTATGCATTCATGGGCGGAGAAATTGTGCCACTGTCTGGAGTTTATTAGGATACAGTGTTCCTTTGAAAAAGGTTTTAAAACAAGTGCCTTGGAAGCGCCTTATTCATCCTGCAAGGGCTAAGAATATCTGATCCATTTGCTTGGAAAGCAGCCAGCTGGTAATTAGTAGTGTCTGCTTTTCCCAACCCCTTGAGTTGGGAATCTTGTGAGCAGCACCTGCCTAAGACAAGATACAGTGGCCTGTTGTTGTGTGCTTATGGCACATGTTCCACTGCCATTGGTGCAGTCTTTACAATATATGAAGTGAAAAATATTAAAATTTGTTTAGGTCAAAATGCTCCTAAAGTATGCAACCCATTTGGCCCCAAGGAAGAGAACAACACTCACTTTTTCAGCATATTTTGAGACATGCAACCCACCTAAGAGATGCCTGACATGTGATGTCAGATGTCCAGAAACAGCATTTGAACCCAAGTTACACACCTCTGCTGCGCCAGCTAGCCCTGGCTTTTTCAACACAGTAAGCCACATACATAGTGCGATGTTCCTTTGGGATGCCCAAGTGTTGTACAAAGACCTATTGGACCTCATTTGTTAGCTTTCAATATCCCCAATAGACTTGTCTTTGGCAAAAAGTGTTGATGACAAGACTATTAGTACCAAGCTGGTCGTCTTACCTTAAACAATCTGTTAGTATTTTGCTCCAACCAGTTTACACACTTAAACTTAAGCACTAATGTGTGTCAATGTCGAATTTGTCCATCAGCGTGCCTCATTTGTGTAACTATATCCATACAAATTATAGAATTATTTATTTTAATTTAAACTAAAGGAGTTATATCATGAACCTTCAAAATGATACTGGTCGCATCATGACAAAATGTTAAAATACTTGATTTGTTTCAGGTAGCACTCAACTACAAATCTTAATTCTATCAGTGGTCACTGGGCAAGCTTGAAGAAAACAAAAATGAACACACATGACATACAGAAAACATTAAGATTACACTGAATGCGAGTTTTCATCAATACACTCATAATAAAAATCCTTTAAATTACACATATCTGTAGCAGTAGTGGCTTATCGAATTGTTCATACACTGAAGATCCGAAGAAACTGGTACACCGTAGTTGTAGGGTACCCGGCGAGCACGCAGAAGTGCCGCAACATGACATGGCATGGGCTCAACTGATGTCGGAAGTAGTGCTGGAGGGAACTGACACCATGAATCCTGCAGGGCTGTCCAAAACCCGTGAGAGTATGAGGAGTTGGAGATCTCTCCCGAACAGCACGTTGCAAGGCATCCCAGATACTCTCAATAATGTAAATGTCTGAGGAGTTTGGTTGCCAGTGGAAGTGTTTAAACTCAGAAGTGTGTTCCTGGAGCCACTCTGTATCAATTCTGGGCATGTGGGGTGGCGCATTGTGCTGCCACAATTGTCCAAGTCTGTTGGAATGCACAATGGACGTGAATGGATTCAGGTGATCAGACAGTATGCTTGCATACATGTCACCTGTTAGTCGTATCTAGATGTATCAGGGGACCCATATCACTCTAACTGCACATTCTCCACACCATTACAGAGCCTCCCCCAGCTTGAAGAGTCCCCTGCTGACATGCAGGCCCATGGATTCATGAGGTTGTCTCTATGTCGTGAAGTTGAGGTTACACATCCATCTGCTCAATACAATTTGAAACGAGACTCGTCTGACCAGGCAACTTGTTTCCAGTCATCAACAGTCAAATGTCGGTGTTGACGGGCCAAAGTGAGGTGAAAGTTTTGTGTTGTACAGTCATCAAGAGTACATGAGAGGGCCATCGGCTCAAAAAGTCCATATCAATGAAGTTTCGTTGAATGGTTTACACACTGACTCATGTTGCTGGCCCAGCACTGAAATGCGCAGCAATTAGTGGAAGGGTTGCATTTCTGTCATGTTGAACGATTATCTTCAGTTGTCATTGGTCCCGTTCTTGCACGATCTTTTTCTGGTCGCAGTGATGTCAAGAGATTTGATGGTTTACCTGATTCCTGATATTCACGGTACACTCATGAAATGATCATATGGAAAAATCCCCTCTTTGTCGCTACCTCAGAGTGCTGTGTCCCATCACTCGTGTGCTGACTACAACATGACATTCAGACTCACTTGAATCTTGAGAACCTGCCATTGTAGCAGCAGTAACAAATCTAGCAACTACACCAGGCACTTGTTGTCTTTTATAGGTGTTGCCAACCACAGCGCCATATTCTGCCTGTTTACATATATCTGTATTTGACTACGCATCCCTATACCATTTTCTGTGGTGCTTGGGTGTATATTCATCGAAGTATTTCTAAATGAGAATGTAGAAAGAAACTACACTTCACAACGAAACTGCTTTTCTGTTTGCGGGACCAGAATCCAATCCAGTTTACTGCTGTGCCCTGTCTCCCTGTTACTCAGTTCTGGGATGCAAAGTACTGTCTTGATGCAGTCCCATTGATCCAGACACGACTGTACTACCAGACTGTGTTTGTCGTCTTGCGAGCCAAGCTCCCAAATCCCTTAAATGTAAGAAAACAAAGGCCAGACCAAGAATTTATGCTATTAATCCCTTGATAGTTAAGGGTCAAGATATTGCTACCTTTGCCTCTCTCACCAAGTGGTACATAGCCAAAAACAAACTACAGTGTACTTTTGATGTCTAGTTCAATACCCAAGCACACTGGACTGTGTATTATAGTGTTCAATGCTCTGAAACAGCTGTCACAAACAAATTCAAGTGACTGGCCAAATTAACACAATTAATTTCCACATTTGCTCTGTTAGTTATAATCATCACTGGATTACTAATTTGCAATCAGACAGTGACATCACCACCACCTCACATCAAAACATAGGTATACCCCTTAGTAAATGTGTTTACAGACAAATGAAATTGCGATTGTGTACAATCCTTCACCATTTGCTACACTTGTTCATTCTGTGGTGCAACTTAATCAACTTCAGGAATATTATTCCTACACATGACAAATTACATTCATTCATGAAATTCCACTCCAAACAAAACCATTATACCTTTGTTTGTGTGGCCATCTTCTGCAGCAGCTGTTGACATCTGTTATTACAGGTTATCTGTCTTGAGCTGACTGCAATGTAAATGAAAAGAATTACACCAGACACGTTTCGCTTTTATTTACAAAGCATCTTCTGTGGTACTGGTTTCTTCACATAGTCTGCACCTTTCCCTCTTTCTAGCAGTGGTTGGTATCGACAGGCTTCATTTTACATCTGCAGTTTTTGGCACTGTGTTATTTCCTGCGCTGTACTATTTATAATTGACTTTATGCCTATTCATTTGTTTTCGTTCACGTTGTGAGTGTTGCCCAACCTATGAAATGGTGTGTGTGTGTGTGTGTGTGTGTGTGTGTGTGTGTGTGTGGGGGGGGGGGGGGGGGGGGGGGAACCACCCCCTCTCACGTCTCTACCTACATACAAGGCAGTTTCACTAACACTCAGTCTGACACTATCTCTCTCTCTCTCTCTCTCTATCTATCTCTCTCTCTCTCTCTCTCTCTATCTATCTCTCTCTCTCTCTCTCTCTCTCTCTCTCTCTCTCTCTCTCTCTCTCTACACTCACAACTTGAATGAAAACAAATGAATAGGCATAAAGTCAATTATAAATAGTACAGCACAGGAAATAACACAAAATGCCAAAAACTGCAGATGTAAAATGAAGCCTGTCGACACCAACCACTGCTAGCAAGAGGGGAAGGTGCAGACTATGTGAAGCAACACCAATTCCACAGAAGATGCTTTGTAAATAAAAGCGAAACGCGTCTGGTGTAATAATCCAAAGCAGCAACCTCTGGAACCAGTGGAGTGAGAGACTGAGGTCATTCAACATCAGTTTCCAGCTAAACTTTCAATCTCCCCTCCATAACCTTCAGTTTGTCTGCTAATGGCAGACCACCTCTGATCATCTCCCACCATTCCATTTCATCATGCCTTGCCATAAGATTCAAAAGCTACACAACTGTGACCCAGTCAGCCAACCTTAACAACTGCATTTAAATATTACATTCTAAATTATATTTAAATGCTAATTTTAATGACACCAACACTGTATTTTTACAGTGTCTAATTTTCCACGAAACTTATGTTAATCTGAATTATTCTATCGCCATGTATTAATTTTGTCACAGAATTAAAAAAAATGGCTCTGAGCACTATGCGACGTAACATCTTAGGTCATCAGTCCCCTAGAACTTAGAACTACTTAAACCTAACTAAACTAAGGACATCAAACACATCCATGCCCGAGGCAGGATTCGAACCTGCGACCGTAGCGGTTGTGCAGTTCCAGACTGAAGTGCCTAGAACCGCTCAGCTACACCGGCCGGCAAAAAATTCCACACACAAATATTCTTCATGTTTGTTTTGATTTGATAAGACAGTTGACTGAAAACAAAAAAGGAAACAGCCAGTCTAATGCTGTTTGTGGACACATTTCTTAATCTTATGTGGGTGCTCAGTCTCAACCATAGCCAACAAAACCCAAGGTATCTTTTGTCAGCGATGCAAGACAGACACTCTGCTGACGTCACTTCAGGAGCACTTAAATATGCAAACAAGAGCCCACACAACTAACTTTCCACTCGCAGGCAGAGAAATCATGTGGCCATCTGGAGCATTTGAGGAGACCACATCCCTTTAAAAACCCTTCTAAAAAGGGCACTTTGGAAGCCCCTCTTCATCCTGCAGTGTCTAAAAAATGTCTGGTCCATTCAGTTGGAAAGCAAACAGCTGGCAACTAATAGTGCCTGCTGCTTTCTTAACCCCTTGAGTTAAAGCATGTGACCAGCACCTGCTCAATATAAGTGTTTTGTAGTGCATTTAAGACATGTTCCATTGTTGTTGATATGGTCTTTACAATATATAAAGTGAATACACTTGTCAGTGAGAACATTATGACCACTGACCCACTATCAATATAAACCCATCCAAACAATAGCAGCATCCCAAACAGCAGCAGCGTCACTTGGTGAGGAATGACTGCTACTCACACGCAAGCTCAGTGCATCAGTGAGCTTGCTGTCCATGTGTAAAATGTGGAAGTAGCACAATCTATCTGAATTTGACCGAGGGCAGATTGTGATGGCTCAGAGGCTCGGCACAAGTGTTTTGGGAAATGCACGACTTGTCAGATGTTTCAGGAGTGCTGTAGTAGCAGCAAGGAGAAACTGCCATGGGGAAATGTGGGATTTCGGCATGTGTTTGTAAAATATCTAATTCTCATGCCTACGTTTTATGTAACTTTGTGCAGCAATCTCATGAGAGCGAACCTTTGTTATTTTAACGACTTATCTCACTGATGATTTGATGCAGGAAAATAGAGAAGAGTTGTATGAGCTTATGCAGCCAATAAAATATTATTTTTGGGAATGGGTAGAAGTCTTTATAGACTCAAGAAGCAGGTTTAATGCTGTGTCACAAGTTTTATACGTTATGATTAAAACACTGAAGAAAGATACCAAGCTTTCCCATTAATGGAATATGTACTAAAAGTGCTGTGGGTACTAAAAGTAAGAGGAAATTAAACCAAGGTTAAATTGCGATGATTACGATGTTTTGGCACTTGTGGTGCCTAGGTTAGCATTGACCTTAATATTAGTTGTTAAATGGTTGACAGAGAAGAAAGCTCGTCTGAATTTTGGCAAAGTATGTGCAGAAGTTCACAAGGAAGAAAATGAAGCCATTGTTGATTTGAAAGGGAGATGTTAGGGATGTGGTAGGAGTGACTTAAGTTATGTTGTTTATCTGAACTCCAATTAGCACCAAAGGATATCACAAAGGCAGATTTGGTAGCAATATAAGAGAAGCAATGGAGATTTGAAGGCGAGGGGCGCGCGCGCGCGCGCACACACACACACACACACGAAAGAGTGTGAACTTTTAGTTGAGCGTAAACTCAAGTCCCTAGAACACCACCACCCAGAAGAAATAAAAGATGTGTTGAGATTCTGAGAAGGCATAAGCTGGTTTTCTCGAGTAACCATATCAAATTCCACAAGTGAAACTTGAGGCAGTTAAAGGGTAGATGTTAAAGATGGGAATTATCAACAGGCTGTTCAGCCAGTATGACAACCCATTTGTGGTAGAAAAGTGAAATTGTGACCTGAGCCATACTGCATGCATGCCCAGTGAACATAATTCCACAGCAGGAGAGACTAAAAAACTTAAATTATTCCACAAATTTCATGGGGCAATACTGTTTCATTAGTATCAACCTGAGGTCAGGATATTGCCTGGTCCCATATAACAAAGATTCCCAGGCAGTACACAGCATTCTTGTATTGAAGAACAAGCCACCAATACTGTGTACTTCTGTTCAAATATTTCCACCTCAGCTTTCACAAGATCATTGTTCAAAGTTCTCAGATAACAGTTAATTAAACAGGCTTTTAGATAGATAGGTGTAACTGCAAATTTAGAAGTCTAATTTGGAAAAGAATGTAATTAAGTTTCTAGGACACATTTTCAACACACAAAGGATCAGACCAGACAATGTGAAATTACAAGCAGTTAAATTTTCCAGCACCTCCTAAGAAGCTGGCTATGTGGCTGGTATAGAAAGTGTATTAGTAGTCAATCACTTGGCAAACCTTATTTGTTGAACTTATTGATAAACAAGGCTTTACGATAATGGAGTGAGGAATAGCAATGGGATTTTGAAGAGATTACGCAATAGCTGAGTAATCCACAATTACTTTTGCATTCAGACTTGAATAATGAATTTTACATGACCTGTTACAATCCACATTTTGAATTGGGTGTACCAACTGAATGAGGCTCATCCTGGTACTATAAAAACCGATAGCAACTGCAAGCCTGACTGACAAAATAGAAGCAACAGTTTATCATAACAGAGGGGCACTTTCAGTCTTTTAGGGATTCATAAATTCAGATATTACTTAGCAAATACGGGTACTAAGGTTGTAATGGACCATAAAGCAGCATATTTTCTGCTTGAAAGCAAATTACATCACAGCCACCTTACTAGATATGCGCTCATCTAGCAAGAATATCAATTTAGTATTATTTAGGAATATAGGTGGTGACTTGCAGAAGGGCAAAAGTGATGCATTGTCAATAAGCACACAAACAAAAGCTGGGCTCGCTTTCGAAATGCACTTCCTTTTTCTAGCTGGAATTACGTTTAGGCCAGGGATATTATGGGAGCAATGGATGTGCTGTAAAAGTATAGCTCCTACCTGTGCAGCTCAGAAAACTGCTGGTGGTGGGGTTGAGACGTCTGCAGTGATGAGAACTCCCTTGTCCAGTATGCTGAAGACCTCGCACAGGCCTTCGTAGAATACCCTCCAGACCTAATTCACTAACAGATTTCCCATGCTGTATCCTTACATACACCTGATCCTCACATCCACCCCAAAAACCAACCACCAAGAACCAACCCCCGTCACTCAATACTGGCCCGGACTGTATCAACTGAATCACCATCTTTGTCAGAGCTTTGATTATCTATAATCGTGCCTTGAATGAGGGACATCCTACCAAAGACACTTCCAATCCCTCCTAAAGTGGTGTTCAACCACCCACCCAGCCTCCCCCACATCCTAGTCCACCTCCAAGCCACTCCCACGCCCAGGGATCACACCCCTGTGGAAGACCCAGATGCAAGACCTGCCCAATCCACCCAGCATCACCTACTCCAGTCCTGTCACAGGCTTATCCTTCCCCATCAGAGGCCGGGCTACCTGTGAAAGCAGCCATGTTATATACCAATTCTGATGCAACCACTGCACAGCATTTTACATTGGAATGACAACCAACCAGCAGTCAGCTACAGTGACTGGCCACTGTCAAACTCTTGCCAACAGCAACGTAGACCACCCAATGGCACAACATGCAGCAGAGCACAACATGCAAGATTTCAATAGCTGCTTCACAGACCACCCCATCTGTATCCTCCCCACCACCAGCTTTAATGAGCTGCAAAGATGGGAGTTATTCTTACAACACACCCTTCACTGCCATGACCTCCCTGGCGTAAAGCAAAGGTAACTCACTGCCCCCTCCCCACCCCTAAACAATACACATCATCAAAAAAAGTTTTGCATCACCTTGGCTCCAAGAGTTCCAGAACCTGTACAGAAAATTGGAAGAGAGATCTATATAAACATAATTTCTGCTCTTCTTATTGCTCATGAAAACCACACATTGCATGTTTTACAACCATACAGCAAAACCTTCAGAGATGGTGGTCCACAATGCTGTACACACTGGTACTTCTAACATCCAGTAGCAAGTCCTCTTGCATACTGTGGTGTCACAGCCAGACACCACACTTGCTAGGTGGTAGCCTTTAAATCGGCCGCGGCCCATTAGTAAACGCCGGACCCGCATGTCGCCATTGTCAGTGATTGCAGACCGAGCGCCACCACACGGCAGGTCTAGAGAGACTTACTAGCACTCGCCCCAGTTGTACAGCAGAGTTTGCCAGAGATGGATCACTGACAACTACGCTCTCATTTGCCGAGACGATAGTTAGCATAGCCTTCAGCTACGTCATTTGCTACGACCTAGCAAGGCGCCATAGCATTTGATATTATTTTATATTGTGGTTATAACATGTACCGTCAAGAGAGATGTTCTACAATTGTGGATTAAAGTTAAGTATTACATCAACTACGTACTTTATTTGCTACTATTAATTCCCTTGTAATGTTCCAGACCTCACGCCAATCTGCGTGAGCTTAACGTGTGCCTTTCGGCTTCCTCTCATTGTGACTTGGCTGTCTTGCCAAGTCACAACACACACATGCATGCCTGTATTTGTTGTGGCATATTATCCACAAGTTCATCAAGGCAGTGTTGGTCCAGATTGTCTCCCTTCTCAATGGCGATTCAGTGTAGATCCCTCAGAGTGATTGGTGGGTCGCATCGTCACAAACAACCCTTTTCAGTCTATCCCAGGCATGTTCGATAGGGTTCATGTCTGGAGAGCATGCTGGCCACCCTAGTCGAGTGATGTCGTTATCCTGGAGGAAGTCCGTCATAAGATGTGCATGATGGGGGCGCGAATTGTCGCCCATGAAGACGAATGCCTCGCCAATATGTTTGCACTATCGGTCGGAGGATGGCATTCACTTATCGTACAGCCGCTATGGGACCTTCAATGACCACCGGCAGTGTATGTTGGCCCCACATAATGTTACCCCAAAACAGCAGGGAATCTACATCTTGCTGCACTCACTGGACAGTGCGTCTAACCCATTCAGCCTGACCGCATTGCCTCAAAACATGTCTCCGACGATTGTCTGGTTGAAGGCATTTGCGCACTCATTGGTGAAGAGAACGTGTGCCAATCCTGAGTTGTCCATTCGGCATGTTAAGCCGATCTGTACCATGCTGCATGGTGTCGTGGTTGCAAAGATGGACCTCGCTAGTGACGTCAGGAGTGAAGTTGCGCATCATGCAGCCTATTGCACACAGTTCGAGTCGTAACACGACATCCTGTGGCTGCCTGAAAAGCATAATTCAACATAGTGGTATTGCTGTCAGGGTTCCTCCGAGCCATAATCCGAAGGTAGCAGTCATCCACTGCCCTTGGGCGGCCTGAGCGAGGCATGTCATCGACAGTTCCTGTTTCTCCGTATCTCCTCAATGTCCGAACAACATCGCTTTTTCACTAAGAGACGCCTGGACACTTCCCTCATTGAGAGCCCTTCCTGGCATAAAATAACAATGCAGACGCAATCAAACCGTGGTGTTGATCGTCTAGGCACGGTTGAACTACAGACAACACAAGTAGTGTAGCACCTTCCTGGTGTAATGATGAACTGATCGACAGTCAAACCCCCTCCGTCTAATAGGCACTGCTCATGCATGGTTGAGTGCATCTTTGTGTGGGTTTAGTGACATCTCTGAACAGTCCAAGGGACTGTATCTGTGATACAATATCCACAGTCAATGTCTATCTTCAGGAGTTCTGGGAACTGGGGTGATGCAAAACTTCGTGTGTGTGTGTGTGTGTGTGTGTGTGTGTGTGTGTGTAAAAGGGGGGGCATGTTTTTTCCAACAGCTAGAAAAAGGAAGTGCATTCCAAAAGCTAACCAAGCTCCATATCTTTTGTTTGTGTGCCTATCATTGATGCAGTGCTACTATCTTTTGGCTATTCGTCTCATTTATTCGTAAATAATTCATCATTTTCAGCCAGAACTTTCCATACATTATTAACTTATATTATTTATTGACATACATGGTCATGTGACACCACACAGCTCCAATTAACTGAATAAAAATGATGACAGAGTTTGCAACAGGATTCCTACCCACCAGTCTTAGAGTATTGGTCAATTACCTTAACCTCTATGCCACGGTAAGGTCTTTGAACTTACACCCCTTATTGCAGCTATAGTCTGTCAGTGAGTCACAGGCCTTTTATTGTTACTCGCAAATGAGGAGTCATTGACATGATGATTGTAAGGTGCAGTACAATACCCGGGGACATGACCTGCAACTGTGTATATACAGAAGTTAAAAAGTCTATCCCTCCCCTGCAGACCTGTATTTGTTATGGAGAGACTGAGTACCGGCACCCTCTCAGCCTTTGCACTCACAATTTAACATTTTAAACTAATTAAGACAAAAGTGAAACAGTTTCAGAGCAATGTCTAACTGTTTGAACTGAACTGATATTTACCTCTTTCTGAGAGTTCCAAGTGACTTCCCAGGATTATCTCTACAAATTTTTTAAACTCTACAAACAATGCTGTAGCTTACTCCTGTGTATGCTACAGCTCATTTCATCGGCTGTGAGATGGGGTGAAGCAACTCTTATTTTTGTTCATCTGCTCGCAGTATTCAGCGAAATTGTTAATATTTGTGGCCCCACTCTAATGTGCAACCACCCCTCACTTTGCAACACAACACAGACAACAATCACAGTGCAATGCCTACATACAATATGCAGCATTCTGTATTGCACGGCTGAGGTTGGCAGCAGCCGGAATCAAAACACTTGTGGCCTGAAGCCAAACTACTTCTGACTATCCACAACTAGCTTGAATTTAGTGCAGACTTCAATACGGGATGCTTATAATAATTTCCACAATACTTTGCCTCAAAACCCAGCAGAAAATCCAGAGAGATTCTGGTCGTATTTAAAGTATGCTAGTGGCAATACTATCAATGCCTTCTCTGCATGACGGCAATGGAGATACTACCGAAGACAGTACTGTCAAAGAAGAGTTACTAAACACAGCCCTCCGAAATTCCTTCACCAAAGAAAAAGTAAATATTCCAGAATTCGAATCAAGAATAGCTGCCAACATGAGTAACATAGAGGTAGATATCCTCGATGTAGTAAAGCAACTTAAATCACTTAACAAAAGCAAGTCTTCTGGTCCAGATTGTATACTAGTTAGATTCCTTTTGGGAAATGCTGATAATAGCTCCATACTTAATCATAGACAACTCTTTGTTCAATGAAAGGTCTGTACTCAAAGACTGGAAAGTTGAACAGGTAAAACCAATATTCAAGAGATTGTACGAGTAATCCAGTAAATTACAGGCCCCTATCATTAATGTCGATAAGCAGCACAATTTTGTAACATACAAGGGTTGCCCATAAAGTAGTGAAGCGTGTTTTTTCTTCAACAGTTCTGTATTAAACATAATGCAAATTACACACATGAAAAAAATGGGTGTTTTATCTACACACTATTTTTCCACATAATCTCCATCCTGTTGTATGGCCTTCCTCCAGCATGAAACAAGGGTGTGTATGCTCTGTCTGTACCAATCCTTGTCCTGGTGGCATCATTTTATAGCCCAACAAGTGGTAATCCAAGGGAACTAGGCCAGGTCTGTAGGGTGAATGGAGTAACACTGCCCAACCCTGTTTTGTGATGTGTTTAGCAGTCCTTACACTTGTGTGTGGCCAAGTATCATGTTGCAGCAAAACATCTGGGTTGCTGTGGTACGGAGTTTTGTTAACATGTCGACATATGCTTCTGAATTAATAGTACCACTTCTTGAAATCACATCAATGAGAATCACATTCACAGTCCCAGAATATGACCTTACCAGAGGAAGCAGTTGCTTGAATTTTTCCTTCTGTGGGGGAGTGGATATGGCACCATTCCATCAATTGTCATTTCGTTTTGTGCTAAAAATGGTGTACCCAGGTTTTATTACCTGACATATACGGGACAAAAAGGCCTCCCTCTCAGCTTCAAAACATTGCAACAAATCAAGACAAATGCTTTTTCTGTGCGATTTGTGTTCCACCATTAGACACAGCAGAACCCGTCTTACACTTTTGAATATCCAAGAGTGTGTAATTGCAACCACACTTACTTTGCTGAGTGACAGATACGGCATCAATGGCCACGTCTTAACCCTCGCAAGACTGAGCCATTTTCAGTAATGTGTGTTACCTAGGGGGAAGGGGTCCTTTGTGCCCACCATAAAAAATTTAGAAAATAGATTTCATTGAATTACAGTAATAACACACCTTTGAAAGATCTACAGATCCATAATCAGGATCCAGAACCTGAATATTTCTTTTAAAACTGTTTTCAATAATGCATTTTATATCTTTCACTTACTGAGTCATTTAAGTTTCCAAGTCTAAATTATCTCAAGAAAAATTAGTAGTAAAAGTCTTAGTACTATTGAAGTACACTTTACTATACTACTGGTATGCTACACCAAGAAGAAATGCAGATGATAAACAGGTATTCATTGGACAAATATATTATACTAGAACTGACATGTGATAACTTTCTCATGCAATTTGGGTGCACAGATCCCGAGAAATCAGTACCCAGAACAGCCACCTTTGGCTGTAATAACAGCCTTGATACGCCCGGGCACTGAGTCAAGCAGAGCTTGGATGGCGTGTTCAGGTACAGCTGCCCATGCAGCTTCAACACGAGACCAGAGTTCATCAAGAGTAGTGACTGGCGTATTGTGACGAGCCAGTTGCTCGGTCACCGTGGACTAGACGTTTTCAATTGGTGAGAGATCTGGAGAATGTGCTGGCCAGGGCAGCAGTCTAACATTTTTTGTATCCAGAAAGACCCGTACAGGACCTGCAACATGCGGTCGTGCATTATCCTGCTGAAATGCAGGGTTTCGCAGGGATCGAATGAAGCGTAGAGCCACGGGTCGTAACACATCTGAAATGTAACGTCTGCTGTTCAAAATGCCGTCAATGCGAACATGAGGTGACCAAGACATGTAACCAATGGCACGCCATACCATCACGCCGGGTGATACCCCAGTACGGCAAATACACACTTCCAATGTGTGTTCTCAGCGATGTTGCCAAACCCTGATGCAACTATCACGATGCTGTAAACAGAACCTGGATTCATCCGAAAAAATTACGTTTTGCCGTTCGTGCACCCAGGTTCATCGTTGAATACACCATCACAGGTGCTCCTGTCTGTGATGCAGTGTCAAGGGTAATTGCAGCCATGGTCTCCGAGGTGATAGTCCATGCTGCTGCAAACGTTGTCGAACCGTTTGTGCAGATGGTGGTTGTCTTGCAAACGTCCCCATCTGTTGACTCAGTGATCGAGACGTGGCTGCACAATCCGTTATAGCCATGCGGATAAGATGCCCGTCATCTCCACTGCTAGTGATACGAGGCCGTTGGGATCCAGCATGGTGTTCTGTATTACCCTCCTGAACCCACCAATTCCATATTCTGTTAACAGTCATTGAATCTCGACCAACGCGAGCAGCAATGTCGCGATACGATAAACTGCAACCACGATAGGCAACAATCCGATCTTTATCAAAGTCGGGAACGTGGTGGTACGCATTTCTCCTCCTTACACGAGACCTAACAACGTTTCACCAGGCAACGCCGGTCAACTGCTGTTTGTGTATGAGATATTGGTTGTAAACTTTCATCATGTCAGCATGTTGTAGGTGTCGCCACCGGCACCAACCTTGTGTGAATGCTCTGAAAAGCTGATCATCTGCATATCACAGCATCTTCTTCCGGTCGGTTAAATTTCGCATCTGTAGCACATCTTCGTGGTGTAGCAATTTTAATGGCC
This sequence comes from Schistocerca serialis cubense, assembly GCF_023864345.2. Lineage (NCBI taxonomy): Eukaryota > Metazoa > Arthropoda > Insecta > Orthoptera > Acrididae > Schistocerca > Schistocerca serialis. The sequence continues at coordinate 560,314,371 of NC_064642.1, read as the reverse complement.
AGTAGTGTATAATTAAAAAATATTACAAAAACTTGAGGTAATATACAAATAGCTTATGTACATAAAACTTTTGTGAGAACTATTCACCACTTTCTTCAGAATCTACTTCACACTGTGAACATACAACAGTTTTTTGCTGTTTACAGCATGTGTATCTCTTATGACTGTTGCAGATTATTGTTGTTTCGTTCACTTTGTTGTACTTTTCTGCTTTTGAACAGCTTCCACTAACACGCAAGTGATATCCAGCCTTACCTCCAAGAGCTTCCTTTGCACTGAAGTTCTGTTCAATTTTCTGTCCAAGAATACCCTCCCTACTTGAAACTACAGGCTTTGACACTCCTGCAATATTTGTAGCCCTTTCTTCAATGTATGGTTTCATGAGCTGTATTCCCAGTTCTTGAAGAAAAAGTCGTCACTTATAAGGTTTTTTCTTATTCCAGTCCAGGAAGATCAACAAAAATAGTGTGTCACTATTTAACGCTGCTGGGCCCACACGAGTATAGAAAACAAACAGCGGCCACCTTCTTGTCACCCTTTTAGTTGAATATTTCCTTACCATTTGATCTATTGTGTCAGTGTCACCTTTAGTTCAAATGGCTCTAAGCACTATGGGACTTAACATCTGAGGTCATCAGCACCTAGACTTAGAACTACTTAAACCTAACCAACCTAACCACAACACACCCATATATGCCTGAGGCAGGATTTGAACCTGCGACCGTAGCAGCAGCGCAGCTTCGGACTGAAACACCTAGAACCACTCTGCCACAGCGGCCGGCTTTCACCTTTAGTCTCACAATATAAATTTGTAACTGTTTACGTCTTAGTGTCAATAGGCGAACCAATTGCAGCATCATAGTGTTGCCATGATAGAAACAGATTTTTTTTCCACGGGGGATATAAGAAACAATTGTGATTGGAATATTTCCAGTACCATTATCACTGTAAGCAAATTCACTAGAATATAGTTCTCGTCTTGAGGTATCTTCTGTTCTCGAGGTTTTCTATTAGCATGTAATGTTCCCATGGGAGTTAGCTCGTGATTCCTCGATAGATCTTTGGCCAAATCAATTGAAGTGTAATATCTGTGGTGACATTCGCCCTGAATTATGTTCAGGAACCACCAGGCATTTGACCATAGCAGCAACAGAACTTGATTGTTGTGTACCATCATTTCTTTTCCCAGCATGTGGCTCCATGCTGGTAACATCTGGTTTTAGCATCTGTGAGCATGCATGTACTGTATTTACCAAGTTTTTCCTTTATGAAGACCTTGAAGGAACACCTGACACAGAAAAATGACAACATTCATCAGTAACAGTGGGCATCCAAACAGAATAATATTTTGGCAGTAATTCATTCATTTTATCAAAAACTTCTTGCATTGCAGCCAACTTATCACATTTCCTGTGATCACATTGCGACTAAGCTGCTGGAATCTGGTTTGACTCATGACAGCAGTAAAATAAACCATCCTGAAGACCATACATCTGTAACAGATGACTTGCCTTTTTCCTTCCCCATAATAGTAAGTAGCCCTATATAAGCCATGAATTAAAGTCTATCTTAGTTATTTTCTGACTAAATGCCTCTTCATCATTATACTTTATTATGATGTTGACCATTTCTGGTGATAAACACTTTTCAAATGATACTCTTATTGTTCCCATGGTACCTTCGTCTCTTATTCCTCCTCTTTCTGTCGCTGTTTTGTGCTACTCATCTTCTAATGTGAGGAGGTTTGGAGCTACAAATTTTTCCTTTGTTTGTAATTGACTTGTCACTAACCTTGCAAGCTGAATTATCATCTGTTTGAGGTGCCCCGAGTCCATCTTCAGCTTCTGTAGGTATTCTATCCTCGCGCACAACATTCCTCCTCAGGTTCACTCACTACATCATCAGTGTCATCAAATGCAATTTCAGAATCTGTAGATGCTTCCACAAGCTGTGATATTTCTGTCAGTCGATACACTTTCAATCATAGTTGTATAAAATACTGGACTAAGTACCACTAGCAGGAAACAATAAAGAACCACAGGGAAATGAATCATTGTTGACACCATTGTTGCTGTCAACCCAGAGAAATATGTCTGTGTGTTCTAAGGTCACGTAATGCTATTATCTGCAGAGTTAGACGACCATTGTGGGAAGTCACATCTACTACCAAGGGAGGTAGATGTTACAACCACTTAAATTTTCCGAATAAATTTAAACGAAAAATGTAAAACAGTAATAGAATCTGGAAGAAAACTTCACTAAAGACAAATATTTTTTACAAAATTTCAAAAAATGGGCATAGAGGTCACGGTTCATAGTAATTGACGGTAAGTCATCTAGTAAAACAGAAGTGATTTCTGGCGTTTCCCAAGGTAGTGTTCTAGGCCCTTTGCTGTTCCTTATCTTAAACAATTTGGGAGACAGTCTGAGCAGCCATCTTAAGTTGTTTGCAGATGACACTGTCGTTTATCGACTAGTAAAGTCATCAGATGATCAAATTAGAAAACTATTTAGAAAAGATATCTATAATGGTGCAAAAAATTGGCAACTGACCCTAAACAACAAAAGGTGTGAGGCCATCCACTTTAGTGCTGAAAGGAATCCATTAAACTTCAGTTACACGATTAATCAGTCAAATCTGAAGGCTGTAAATTCAACTAAATACCTAGGAATTACAATTATGAACAACTTAAATTGGAAAAAACACACAGAAAATGTTGCAGGGAAGGCTACCCAAAGACTGTTTCAATGGCAGAACATTTAGAAAATGTAACAGATATACTAAAGAGACTGCCTACACTACACTTGTCCATCCTCTTTCAGAATACTTCTAAGCGGGTGGTAAACTTACCAGATAACAGTACTGAGAAGAAGTTCAAAGATGGGCAGCATGTTTTATATTATCGCAGAATATGGGAGGAGTGTCACAAAACAACACAGGATTTGGGGTGGACATCAATAAAACAAAGGTATTTTTTGTTGCAGTGGAATCTTCTGATGAAATTTGCAACTTTCACCTCTGAATGAGAAAATATTTTGTTGATGCCAACATACATAGTGAGGAACGATCACCATAATAAAATAAAAGATCAGAGGTCACACGGAAAGATATAGGTGTTAGTTTTTACCCCGCGCTATACGAGATTTGTATAGGAAATTTTTGAAGGTGGTTCGATGAATCATCTGCCAGGAACTTAAGAGATTTGCAGAGTATCCATGGAGATGTAGGTATGAAAAGTAAGTACTGCAAACTTCACATTTAATTACATATTTATTAAAGTCTTTCAATTACACCATTCTGCGGAGCAGTTCATTTATTTTGTCCTCCCTATTTCCAAAGTCACCACCTTCAACATAATGGTTTGTCTTCTTGCGCCAACCACCAGTTGGTGTATTGAGCTGAAACAAAAAGTAAAACTTCAGAATCTCTTTCCAATTACAGCATTTATCCTCAGTAACAATAGCTATTGCAATTATAAATGTGGATACCATGACCAACACTTTATAGCTATCTATAGGTTGATACAAACGATAAACTGTAATAAATTAATTAGTCAAATGAATCTACAGATTTATTTGTATGCAGGGCCTGCATTCACATGGCAGCCTAGTTCTACCAAAATGGAAAGAATAGATTGCTGCTGACCCCCACAGACAAGGCTCAAGTGTTATAAAATGCACAGAGAAAAAGACTGTTATAATATTAAGCATTTGGACAAAACTGTTCCAAAATAGAAAACACACACACACACATGCACACACCCCGTGTTCACACACCCACTGTCTCCGGAGCCCAACTGCCTGCAGGGTTTTTCTATTGTTAAGTCCATCCACGACTTAGTTCTACACACATGGTTTCAGACTGCACTTGCAATGTTTTTATTCTGTGGCCAGGGCATGAAACCTGTCTCAAAATGAATAAAGAAAAACAACCCCCAAGCACTTCATTCTTGGTCTTCCACTTTTATTTGTTCCTCTTGTGTCTTATGTATTTTATATTACCAACCCTCCCCTACAGCTCATTGCTGTTTCTCAGAATTTCTAATATCTCGTGCCAGTTTGAATTAAAACTTTTTCTATATCAATAACTCCATGTGTATTGAGTTTTCTAGGTTTTGCTTCCACTATCAAGTGCAACATCTGAACTGCTGCTTCCTTTATCTTCCCAAAACCCCAAACTGCTAAGCGATCAAACAGCTCAATTTTCTTTTCTATTCTTCTCTCTATGATTCTTGTTATTAATTTAGAGCCCAGATACATTAAAATGACCTCACAGTAGTTCTTACACCTATCTGACCTTGGTATCTTTGGGATTGTGTGAATATTTTTCCACAAGTCTGATGGTATTTCTACTGAAAGTGATGGTAATTCTAATGTCCCCAATTCAACATACCAACTTTAATTATCATATGGTTGCCACTTCCCCAATGTTTTAGAAATTAGATTTTTTTTTTTTTTTGTGGTTTTCGGGCGCACAACTTCAATGGTCATTAGCGCCCTGACTACTCTAAGAATGCACCGCGAGGCACAAGTTGACAACAACAACTAAAAGGGAAAACACAATAAAAGACAGACTGACAGGCATAGGATTAAAAAACATCATCAAATGTCCTTAGCGAGGTTTGTCAAATTGATAAAACAAAGAACACGAGCAGCTGCTCGTGGGTCATCCGCTAAAATGGCATCGAAAGTATTAGGCAGGTTAAGATCGAGGCGCAGTGTGTTAAGATCAGGACAGGACAGAAATTAGGTGTGTTTAACCCTTCTGCCTTGTCCAATTGCAAATTTTCCTAAACTGTATCTCTAACACTGCATCCTTTGTGTCTTCCACATTGACTCCTAGTTGTACCACATCACGAGACAGATTCTCCCAGTCAGAGGGGTTCATAGTATACTCTTCTCAACCATCTGCTTTCTCCTCTGTATTTAACAGTAGAATTCTCACTGTATTCCATGTTGATGACTTCCATCAAATCAGTCTAACAAACTATTTCTTTTCCAATGCTTTAGATTTTTCCTGCATCTCTGTCACCTTTGCTTCCTTGCACTTCCTGTTTATTTCTTAACATTTTTTTCCTTTCTTTCATCAATAATGTATTTCTTCTGTTACCCCATGTCTCTTCACATTCACTTATGTAGCTGTCCAATTTCTGTGATTGAGCAAGCAGTAAAGGAAACAAAAGAAAAATTCGGAGTAGGTATTAAAATCCATGGAGAAGAAATAAAAACTGAGGTTCGCCGATGACATTGTAATTCCGTCAGAGACAGCAAAGGACTTGGAAGAACAGTTGAACGGAATGGACAGTGTCTTGAAAGGAGGATATATGATGAACATCAACAAAGACAAAACGAGGATAATGGAATGTAGTCGAATTATGTCAGGTGATGCTGAGGGTATTAGATTAGGAAATGAGACACTTAAAGTAGTAAAGGAGTTTTGCTATTTGGGGAGCAAAATAACTGATGATGGTCGAAGTAGAGACGATACAAAATGTAGACTGGCAATGGCAAGGAAAGCATTTCTGAAGAAGAGGAATTTGTTAACATCAAGCATAGATTTAAGTGTCAGGAAGTTTTTGAAATGTGGTACTACAGAAGAATGCTGAAGATCAGATGGGTAGATCACATAACTAATGAGGTACTGAATAGAATTGGGGAGAAGAGGAGTTTGTGGCACAACTTCACAAGAAGAAGGGACCGGTTGGTAGGACATGTTCTGAGGCATCAAGGGATCACAAATTTAGCATTTTACTGCATAACTCAATTATTCATTCTTCTCTCTCATTCTACTATGAACCCCACATTCCCCTGTAAATCTTGTATTCCTTCCTCTATTACAATTCAATCACTCATGATAATCTAATAATCACCTCCCATTACATACTGAATCGAAAGTTAAACATCCTTACTTACTTTCCATAACTGATTCACTTTCAGCTTCAACATCTGAATCAAATAGTAAAATATATTGTAGAATTTGCATCCAGGCAGACAAGTGGAACTCAACTTTGCCACTGTCCTAAGTATTAAGAATTTTCTGTCTTGCATTTATAACAGATGGGTATAGGTGATGTCTTTACAAAATTTTTCATGTTGAATGGTCCAAAGGATTACACTCAATATGAAACAGTGTAATGGCAATTGCCCCCAATTTCTTTCCAGGATTGTAGTATGGCAACCTACATCCTTTCATAGGAGTTATTTGCAAGTGGTTCTAGCTTATATACTGACACTCTTAGTAACATGTCAGTCACAGCCTCTCCTTAATATCTGTAGACCGTCCAAAACTACTGGAAAGTGGGTCTCCTACAGGCAGTCAAGTTTTCAAGTGAAAATTTTCAACAATTTGCTTTGCTTATCTTCAAACTGTGTACTCTTCAGTACAGGATGCAACACCGAGTTCACTTTATATTTAAACACTATACTGCCCATTGCAAAAAATCTCCACTGGAAACCTAGTACAGTGCAACTTGCCTGTACTTTAATATATGGCAATCACAGATAGCTGAACATAAATATATTTTGCCTAGAAACAGATCTCCAGAATCTAAGCATAAACCTGCACCAAGTTCATAAGGAAAGTGGAAACTGGTCTAAATTGTCTCTCTCTGCATTGATTTTAGTGATAAGTTTCTTTATAGATTTTAGTCCTGAGAAGGGATTTAAGGCCCTTCTAGCAAACAATCTGTTCCAATTTCAGTAACTACTCTATTAAATTCCAAGGACTGGCAAGACAGAACGGTTGAATAATAAATTAATAAAAAATGCACTTTGTAATTTTTACAAATTTATTTAAGGAATAATAAAATTTAGAAACTTAATGACAAAGTTCAATTCAAAAATGATAAATATTGATACAATTATCAGCATTTCTCTCTCTCTCTCTCTCTCTTTTTTTTTTTTTTTTTTTCAAAGTATGTACATGGAGACCACAATCTGGAAGCTGTACATTAAGCTATAATGTCAAATTGTAGCACTAGACACATGCAGCATGTAACACATACATGTCACTTGTATACGAAGTGCACTATTATTTTCAACAAGCTGGAAGGCAACAATTCATGTCAGAGTTGTTGCCATGGACTTGTTGACCAATACCTACAATCCATGCATCATGCTAACCCATGCATACAGATTTTGAGCCTCCTTTTGGAGAACTATAAACTACGAAAATTAACATTTTGCAGTTTTTGTCCTCTACACTAAACATAAATTAAAATCATTATTAGTGGTACAAAGACCAGTTTGATGCAGCTCTTCACATTAGTTGCCTAGTCCAAATCTTTCTGTGTTAACTACTGCTAACTACAGGTTGAAGGGGTTGCTTACTTGATTCAAGTTGGTCTCACTCTCCAATTTTTATGAACACCCCCTCCCCCCCAAACACACATTTACCTTCACTACAAAACTGACTCCACAATGCCACAAGATGTGTTAACGGATCTTTTAGTCAGGCTGTGGCATACATTTCTTTCTTCCACAATTCGATTCAGTACCTTCTTGAGTTATTCAATTTAACAGTCCAATCTTCAGTATTTTTCTGTAGAATTATTTCAAAAACTTCTATTCAATTGTTACCTGAACTTTTAATCTTTCACATTTCAACTCTGTACAAGCCAACCTCCAGATAAATACCTTCAGGAAAGACATCAAAACACTTTATATCTGATGTTAACAAATTACCATTTTTTCCCAGAAATGCCTTTCTTGCTACTGACTACACTTTATATAGTCCCCGAGTTATTTTGCTCCACACCAAGCACAGCTCCTTTACATTTAGTGTCTTATTTCCCAATCTAATTCCATCAACATTTCCTGACTTTATACAACTACATTTTGTTACTCTTGTTTTACATTTCATGTTCATCTTATACTCTGTTTCCAAGACACTACTCACTCCATTCATAATATGTAAATTGAAGGCAAAGGGCTAGAAAAGAAAGAAGGAACTACTGATGTCAGCTGCATTGAGACTTGATGCAAAACTCAGCAGCAACGAGTGAAAATGTGTGCTGCATTAACCACTGCACCATCCAGGCACAGCATCACACAAGACCATCTCGATACACCCATTGGCTGACCCATACTCCCACCTAGCACAACCTATCTGCTTCCTTTTCACATCCTTTGACTGTTCACTGCAGTCTGATATCTGTACAAGTTGCAAATAACCTTTTGCTCCTGTGTTATCCCTGCTACCTTCAGAATTCTAAGTAGAACTCCAGTCATCACTGTCAAAAGCAGTCTCTTAAATCCACAAATGCTTTAAACATCTCTAAGTTAAGTCATTGGGTCATTAACTGGAAAACATGCCAACACAAAAAAATATCACCTGACAAGAGGTGACAGATGCATCTAATGTGCAACACCACACAGTACTGTTTATCCACAGTGTGGCAACAGGGCACTTTACCCACCAAATGGCTGGCAGTGTGGTAGGGAAAGCTGACCTGCCATTGGTGTCACCTATGCAATGGTGTCTCAGCCCCTCCTGTGAGCCAAACATCAGAAGTCACAGCTAATTTTAACCCTTTTAGTGCCAGACGTTTTCTCAAAAGATCATGTTAAAAGTGCCATGCGATTTTACAGTAAAATGCAGACTTCTGACATACTTGCAATAAAATCTAAAATAATGCATAAAGGAATGTAATTTTTGTTTACTTTTTAGGGAATGCTGCTGGCTACAGTAATATGTGTAATACACATTGTCAAAGAACATATTTTCAGAGAAAAAAATTATTTTCATTATGGGGTTTATCGAAAAAATTAAAACTCTGATTTCAGTTTACTCTGAGGCCCATCAAATGATGACATACTCAAAAATTTCAGGTATACAGTGAAACCACTTTATAACGTTCCTCCATATAATGATTTCCTCTATGTTACGTCCGTTTTCTTCGGTCCCAACTAAAAGCCCATATAAACAAAGTTAAATTTTCCTCTTTACTGCGTTTCCTCTATATTACAGTTTCCTCCATGTAACTCTCATATTTTTGGAACCCTGGTCAATTATTTACCTCTTTATAACGGTTAAGTGACTGGATGTAGACGCATCGTTTTCCGTTATGTGGTTTCACAGTTTGCACTGGCTCGGAAAGCCCGCGCTCAGCGTATTTCATATGTCAGCGGCAAAACCCGGTCACGTGACATGTGACGCACATTCTGCTTGCGATCTTTTTGGCGCCATTTCAGTCGATGCTTTGTATTAGTACTTAGAAGCATGTTGTGTGAGCTGAGCAGCAAACAGTTCGTGTGCCTAGTGTGTGTCTTCGATATAACGTTTTTTTTTAAAGCTTTCATCAGTGGACATGGGTGAAAAGCGGAAGAATATTTCTCTGGAAGAGAAGGTTTCTATTATTAAAAAAGTGGAGGCATCTCCTGGCATGAGTCGCGTGGAGCTAGCGAAGCAATTGGGACTGGCCCCCTCAACACGCAACACTATTACGAAAAACAGATCGTCGATAATGGAAGGGTTTGAGAAGTGTGGAAATTCGAAACATATGCGTTTGAAACAATCGACTTACGACGAAATGGAGAAAGTTTTATTAACTTGGTTTCAGCAAGCATGTGCTGCAAACATTCCTATAAACGGAACTATTTTGAAGGAGAAGGCACTTCAAATATCACTTCAGTTAGGAATGGACAATTTTAAGGCGTCCAATGGATGGATTGATAAATTTCGGCAGTGTCATGGTGTTGTGTACATTTCGGAATGTGGAGAAAGTAAAAGTGTGGACGAACCAACTGTAGCTCAGTGGATACAGACTCTTCCTAATCTGATACAGGGCTACAAACTGCGTGACATTTATAACGCTGACGAAACCGGCATGTTTTTCAATTTAATGCAGGATAAGACATTTACTTTTTGTGGGGAAAATTGCCATGGCGGTAAGAAGAACAAGGAACGTCTTACCGTTTTGTTGTGTACAAACGCTGATGGCAGTGAAAAACTGAAACCTTTGGTTATCGGGAAGCCAAAAAATCCGAGTTGCTTCAAAAACATTTCCACGTTTCCGTGCAAATATACAAACAATGCCAAGGCATGGATGACGAGTGAAATATTTTTACATTTTCTAAGAGAATTTGACGCCAAAATGGGGAGTGCTGCAAGAAAAGTGCTGCTGTTTGTGGATTGATGTGCGGCACATCCACCAGACGTACCCTTTCTGAGAAATGTTAAAGTAATTTACCTGCCACCCAACTGCACCAGCCGTCTGCAACCTTTGGACTTGGGCATAATACACGCCCTTAAGGTTAAATATAGGGCAGCCCTTGTAAAAAAGGCCTTGAATTTGATGGACCAAAGAAAACTGGGAAGCCAGCAAAGCTCACAACTGAAGCTGAACATTTTATAGGCAATAAATTTAATTATGTACTCGTGGAGGGAAGTAAGTGCTGAAACTATTAAAAACTGTTTCACAAAAGCGGGATTCTGTGAGAATGAGATGGCAGCTCCTGTGGAAGAAGTTGGAAGTGATTTGCAAGAGTTTCACCAATTAATAGGCAGTGCCCTCATATACTAAGGCAGCTGAAGCCTTTGAAACATTCAGGAGGTACTTGATGGCCCATAGACTTGAGGACAGAACAGTAGTTCAACTTGCTCATTTGGAGCAAGAAATGATTGCCATAGAGTCTAGGAGAAACAGAAAACAAGCAAGCCTGCTTGAATATTTTAAAAAATCATAGGTATGTTATTTTCTGATTGCTTAGGTACCTAGAGTTTTGTGCAAATTTAAGTTCCATTTGATAATTTAATTATTGAAGTAATTTTTTTGTAACTAATTCTTTTTTAATCTGTCCCATTTACTGTGTTTTTATGTAATCTGTTCAGTACTGTATATCATAAACAAAATTTAGCTCATATTCTATAACTGGGTCAACTGAAGAATGGGATACCACCTGTCAGCTTTGGAGAATGATGTCAATCTTAAGAATGTGTTATAACTTTTTTGTACAAACTTATCCATTTACTTTCACCCATCCACCTACCGAGCCCCATGTTTTAATTAAAAAAACTAATCAGTTGATACATTGATCATTTGCAATGAATATATCATATGTTGTGAAAATTTAAAACGTCATCTTTGGCACCATTTGTCAAAGCTGATTAGTGGTATCCTGATCTTCAGTAATGCCCTATAATTATTATTTGGAAGCCTTCCTCTTTATAGTGTTTTCCTCTACACAGTGTTCAGAATTTGTGGTCCCTTGAAAATGTTATATAGAGGTTTCACTGTATATGGAATCTCTGTAGTTTCCTTAACAAAAACATCATAAAGGAATACAATTTTTTTTATTTCACTACGGAAAAAATAAAGAACATAACATTACAAAAAAAATGTTTTGCTCTGAACACGTTCTCAGTTCTTCAGTCATAAATCACTGACAAATGTGAGGTGACAACTACTTGCACACATGCTGACCACCACCACCACACGCTGACCAACACATGAAGGATGCAGTCCTTTCTTGCAACAAACACATACTGATTGTGAACGCCGCTTTTTATCCTTCGTAGAACAAACACTACAGTAGCGTTCCTTTCTCCCCGGAAGAGTCTACACCATATAGTGTTGGAGCAGGTACATTTATATCTATTGCACTTGTGGTTGCAGTCCTTGCCTGAAACCACTGTTGAGAAAGTTTGCATATGACTATGCCGTTAAACTTCAGCTGTGTCAGTGGTTTGTCGCTGGGGTTTAGGCTTTCCTTATACAAAACATATGCATTCAGCAACATCCTGGCAATTATGCTGAACACTACCTTCTTCCACCTCTTGACAGTCCTCCTCATCTAAATAGCAGTATGCCATCAGATGAGTCAATGCCACCCATATACTTATTGTATTCAAAAATTACATCCGGTTTCTTGACTGACTGTCTATTGCGAATTGTCTTTTCTGATGATGTAGCAGAGGATGATGTACTCACAAGGAGGACTGGATTTCTCTGATTTCTTCTGTCTGAAGCCACAGAGAAGTATAAAAGATTCCTTGAAAAACTTTAGCTGACCTACAGCATAATTCGACAGAAGACCACGTGGCAGGAATTTTCTGTTTCTTCTAATTGTTCCCGTTAGATAAGTGCTAACTGAAAACAGCTTTTCTGCCATAGGAATAGATGTAAAAAAGTTATCGCAAAACACATGGTAACCTTTTTGCATGTAGCTCCCAAGAGCTAGTAGTTTCATGACGACTACATATCCCAGGCCATTCTCTTTTATTTTGTTTTTGTCATCATCACTTTTGCACCACGGTATGCATAAAACCCTAGACAGTAATTTACTACTGAATCACACAGCATCCAAAATTTGACTCCTCATTTGTGATTATGTTTATTGGGAAGGTACTGGATTAGCTGTGAGTGCGCCTTTGTCCCAAAGAGACTCATCTACACTCAGTTGCTGGTGTGGAGTGTAGTACCGACAGAAAACACTGTTGGCAATATCCACCAACACTTGAAATTTGGATGTTGGGTCATATAATGGGTGACCAGGAAAGTGAAGCTTCGAACTGTCTACAAGAACCGCAGCAACAATTGAAACATGTTGCGTGAAAACATTTGCGAAAACCACGGTGTCAACAGGTTTGGATCAGTTGACCAACAACTAAAAATTGTTTTTTTAATCAGTCCCATATTCAAAATCACTGCTATAAAAGCCATCATTTCTGCTACAGTTGTTGGTTGCCACTGTGATTCTCGAAATTTGGCGATAAATGCGTTGACTGAATCACCTGGCGAGCGTATCTGTTAGTCTCAAGTCACCATAATCTTAAGCAGCTGCTGCAAGAAGAACAAATTGAAAAAAATCAATTGGTGTGGCGTTTGCTGGTATATGTTTAGGGCCTGGTGCTTCTGCATACACAAAGCTTGGAGGGGGCAGATTATCTGATGTCTCATCCATTATTTCAACAAAAGTATTTGCACTGCAATTCACTTGTGTTTGGTCGTCGTCGTCATTTGCTGACGCACAATCGTCACTTGAAGAAGAAAACGACGAGTCTCCTTCAACGGACATCTCATAATCCGATTCACTTTCTGCAAATTCATCTTCACTTTCACTACTTATCATATTATTGTCTAAATCACTCGTATCGAACCGCAACTTCCTACTTGACAACGCCATGCTGCTGCGAAATACTCTGTAAATAAACAACACCAGAGAAGTTTATTTTACTCGAAATATCGTACTGACAATCGAAAAGAAGATCGATATGCTGTGCCTTCGACCTTCCTTCTGCGTCTTGGCTAGGAAATAATAACTTTGCCTTCAAGCGCGGAAAAAATGAATGAGAAGGGCATCACAATCAGATCGTGTTTGGCACTAAAAGGGTTAACCACACTATAATACTGCACCTCCCACTCTTGCATCTTGAAGCATGGCTCACAGAAAAATAATGTTGAAGTTCACTATGTTTTCAAACTTCAACTATTTATTTCATAGTTCTAGGTCATTTTGCTTTACTCTTTCAAAATTTAGAAAGCCTGGTATACAAGCACACTAACAAAGTTACACACAGCCATTCACATCCATCTATTGTAGGTGTTCCTGAAAACTTATCCACCCAATGAACAGTGTGGATACAGTTTCCATATGTATTGCACAAGTATGTGAATGGGTCGTTAAATACAAATCTAATAGCACTCCTATTACAAAAAATAATGTGCAGATGTGAACACATTTTTTGTTCTTGAAATAGGTGTAAATGTGGCCTAAATTTGTTAACTTGCTGCTCCATACATCCAGAAAACAAACAAGAAAGGATTATGTTTGAAGTTCAGCCTCCTGAAGATTTAACCACAGTGGTCATTCCACAAAACCTAGATTTATTATTGCTGACAATTTTTCCTTAAGCTGAGCTATACGTGCCCTGAAATCCCAAGTGCTGTCTATGAACAAAGGACAGACTATTCCAACAGTTAACTTAGAACAGAAAACTATCCAGAAGTCTAGGCTCATTATGCTACTACACACATGTATTTACAAAAAGTACATACACAGCACAAAAAAATGAAAAGCTTGTTACCCACCTTAAATGGCCAGAGGAAGTTCGAGGCATACTTAAATTTAGGTCCAACAGTGAAGATTTCATGGATCAAGTCTTCAACACAGATTATGCCCATTTTACCTAAACAATAATTAAAACAAAATCTTTAAACAATATCCAAATACTTAGTAACAACTGAACCATTCTTTAAAATATTAAGTAACCTCAGTAATTAAACAGTTATTAAACATGCTGGGAAAAGATTAATGATAACATCAATGAAACCATGACCAATTTTTAAACATATTGCTTAGACCAAAATGTGATGTAAAGTACTATTACTGAATGATTGAAAAACACATTAACATGTCATATATAATTCTGTTATAATAACTGAAGCATGTGACAAGAAATATTATGGATATTCACCTGCACTAGCCACACAATATATGTCAGTATGTACAGAGAACATGGGATTAAGAAACACAGATGTCAATAATATACTATCTGCTTGCGAGATGATTAAATGCCAAATGTTAGGAAGAAAGGCATTTGAAAAAAAATTTTTAAATACCTATGTTCAGAAACAATTTATACTTTTTCTCAGTGCTAAATTTTCAGTTTAAGTCATATTTAGATCTGTATTATACTTTGCAAGCCACATTAAGAATGTACGGCAGAGATTACTTCCACCTGCCTTGGTCCATTTATGTGGAAAGAAGGACTGACTGTAAAACTACATACAGGCCTTAACTTCTTGTTTGATTGTGGTCATTTCTTGAGCAGTAAAACATTGCCCCATTCTTTATGAATGTTCAGCAGTGAACTACTTATGCACAACACCTCTTGTAGCATCTGCCATTTGAGTTTGTTCAGCCATCACTGAACAATGCCATAGAAAAAATGTGCCACTAACCTGTTGTTGGGTTAGTACTTCAACCTCAAAAAGATGACTACAGTGCAAAAGACGCAGAACACCTAACAAAATTCTGACAAATATTTGTGTTTAACAATGAAAAAAATTCAAGACACATATGCTAAGCATGAAAAGTGTGTAACTGGCACAGTGTTCCATTATTTAATAAATGGATGGCAGTTACAGGCTTTCCAAAAACATCTATTATGATGTACGAAAGTCACTACTTCCCATACGGTTACCAGTTCTGGATCAGCAGCTAAACATACTACAATGAAACCTGACTGGCTAACTCCAACACTAAATAGCTCTGAAATGGCGCAACGTATCTATTTTTTTTTTCTTAACATTTGTGTCTCAGTACAACCCGTCCTGCAACACTGCTACAAGCATTTCAGACATTTTCTGACTACCCTGTATAATTCAAATACAATCCATTACTCCCTTGGGGTACTACCAAAATTAAATTTACAATTGTGGATTTTGTCCTGTTAAGATCAATGTATTTAGTTCCATCTGCTAGAAAACCCTCACTCAAGTAATTCTGGTCAAATATCCAGTAAGCTTGTATTCTGTTTGAATTTACATATCTAAGAAAGTACTTTTTATAATGATACATGCTAAAAACTGACTGGACAATAACAGTATACAGGGACTATATTACAACTTACAGAATCACTACTTTCTAAAATAGAAAACTTTGTATGTGGTGGTATCTCAGTGAAACCAATATCATAGGAAAGTGATAACACGAAGATACATGGAAATACAGAAATAAAATCTGTTCTACCAAACAGCAGCAAGAACAAAGATGCAATCTGCAGCCACAGGTTCCTTATTCCAGCTGACGGAATTGATTTCCTTTTTATTCTGCAGACATCTTCAACCCAAAGTCTCCCTAACTTCCCCTATAATTTTATTTTTGTACAAGTTAAGCTACCAATGATTCCAAGACCTTGTTTATGTGCTTTTTTGAACAGTCACTAGTTCCAAACATTTTTATGAAAGTTGCGCTAGCAGAGACTAGTCACACCATCAGACTGAAGACAATACAGAATTGTACACGAATTTGTCATAGGAACCATCACGGAAGTTCTTTAGGGAATTCAATATCAAAATCAGGATTGCTGGTCAAGGAAATCAATCCAGCTGCTACAAATCTAATCACTGTGCTATTTAGATCATGTTTCATTTAAAATAAAAATGTTGAAACAATGAAAAAATCAAAAACAGGGTAGAATAAGCAAAGAAAATTAGCCATGCCCTTTAAAAATGAATCACACCAGCAAGTCATAGCTGATTTAAGAACCTAAATCAGACATCTGAATTTTGTTCTTTTAAGCAGAAGTATATCAACTCACGCACACTCTTCAGGTTTGGTATTCCCCAAGTCACATATGGTTCACAAATACGAAGCATATTTATTGTCTAGAATACGGGCTAGTGAAATGAAGTTCCAGAGGAGCAGGTTAGGTGTAACAAGACGAGACAGATTGCGAAATGTGTATGTGAGGGAAAGACTAAAGGAGGAACCAGTACAGGACAGGATAGAAAAATCAAGACTGCAGTGGTATGGACACATGAAGAGAATGGATGAGAGAAGAATTCCAAAGAGGATGTTTGATCTGCAACTGGAGGGGAAGAGGCCCAGAGGAAGACCAAGAGATAGATGGGTGAAGGGAGTGAAGGAATGTGTGATGAGAAGAGGAGAGAACTGGACGAAGGTGGAAGAGGGGGAATGGTGGAAAGACAGAACACGATGGAGAGGCTTGTGTTCCCGACAGACCCAGCCAGTGGCTGGAAACTGTCCAAGATGATGATGATGAAGCAGAAGTTAGGTGCTACTGCATCACCTCGTTAAGTGCACATATCATACAGAAGGAACAATATGCTACGGGAGAAAAAATACAATGAATTTCATATAAAAGTATGTCAAGTTCATTTAGAACTACTACGTATAGATGCATTAGGAAGATTGTTTTTTGTGTCATCTGATTAGCCGCAAAGGACACACTGCACTGTAGACAAACCAACACAGCTGACAACACATGCTATTAGCACAATTTGTCAATTACCGATTCATACATGCCTACTTTAGAATTAAGTACTCACCCAATTTCTTCTCAATAATCTCATTAGAAGTAATTGGTATTCTCTGCCCATTTATCTTAGCAAATCCTCTCTTGTATATCAACTCACGCACACTCTTCAGGTTTGGTATTCCCCAAGTCACATATGGTTCACAAATACGAAGCATATTTATTGTTGCCTGTGAAAGATACAGCCAATGAGCACTCCAACCAAAGGAAAAACTTTTAGTACATTTTAAAAAAAGAAGCTTAAGTTATGAATAAACAAACCTATGGCTGACTTATCAGATGACTGCGTAGTAAGCCATTTTCCCATTTTAGACTTTCTGAACTTGACAATAATACAACAAAGAATGTTTCAACATTCAATGCCATTAACGAAAAAGCTCAACATTCAATGCCATTAACGAAAAAGCTCAACATTCAATGCCATTAACGAAAAAGCTCAACATTCAATGCCATTAACGAAAAAGCTCAACATTCAATGCCATTAACGAAAAAGCTCAACATTCAATGCCATTAACGAAAAAGCTCAACATTCAATGCCATTAACGAAAAAGCTCAACATTCAATGCCATTAACGAAAAAGCTCAACATTCAATGCCATTAATGAAAAAGATCAACATTCAATGCCATTAACGAAAAAGATCAACATTCAATGCCATTAACGAAAAAGCTCAACATTCAATGCCATTAACGAAAAAGCTCAACATTCAATGCCATTAACGAAAAAGCTCAACATTCAATGCCATTAACGAAAAAGCTCAACATTCAATGCCATTAACGAAAAAGCTCAACATTCAATGCCATTAACGAAAAAGCTCAACATTCAATGCCATTAATGAAAAAGCTATCTCCAAACACTACCGCACAAAATCCAACTTCTGGTGGAACATTTATTTTTAAGGCTTTGTTTGGCTGTTTAAATAATTATATGACCACCATGGAAGCAAGTAACTCAAGACATTTTATTTACTTTTGAGGCTGAACAAAAAGGGACCACATGAATTAAAAAATTAAAATACTTCTTAAAAATATGGCAAGTCACTTGACTCATTAATGCTTTTACATGGTAAATGCAATTTATCATGTTCATTGACTCAAAAGTAATATAGGACTTTTTCAGATAATGTGTGTCTACTCTGTTTCTTAACAAAAAATAAATAAAATAAAAAAATTCACTGACATAAGTAATTTTGACTTTCAAAAACCTCTACCAGAGGATAATTCAGATTTAAACAAAATAATATGCTGGTACGACCAAACTTCATACTAGATAAAAGATAAATACCCAAATGATAATTAGCACCTACACATACCAGTTACAAAGTTGAAACTACAGTATCATGTGCAAAGGGGAAGCAAAAGCCAAGTGTGTAATACAGAAGCTGGAAATAAAGGACAGAATCCAAGGGGAAATGTACAAGAAAGTAAGACCAAACTGTGACAGGTACACAATGAAAAATGAATAACTTCCAGGATGGTGTATACCAAATGGACAGTCACCCATGTGACCAAACAAATATAAGCCACTGGAATTTTATAGCTGGTTAATTTCCATCGGCAGCAATTATGGTTAAGCAGTAAGCAGATAATTTCCTTGTCCCATAATTTTTCTATGAAATTTGTAAAAGGTTACCAAACCGCAAGCACTCTTTGGGCACTTTCCAAGAGCCATTTCTTCAGAAATTTCCATTTCTGATTAAACTGTATGTACACCTCCTACAATTACGAACATTTTAATATTTGCACGAGACTGCTATCAAAATCTAACTTGTCAATGTTTAACTGAAATTAAAGATCTCCTAGTTTCTCATGTTGGCAATTCATAGTTCAATGTCACATTCTAATAGAACCATTATTACATACACTAATTTCTTAGCAAATTTGACTGAGGGTACTTTTTTAAGTTTCTAACTAATCTGCTATCAGCAAGTGCTCTCTGGAATATAAACATTAAGATCAGTGGATAGGTTTAAGTTCCAAATTCCTTGTGAAGTTAATGGTTATCACGATCAAGGGTGTTGGAAAACACCATTGAAAAAAAGGAAAGATGTTTTAGTCCCAGCAAGGTTTAAGTTTCTCTATTTGTAAATCTTCCATTTGTCACAAGAACAGGTACATGACAGCAAACAATGGTATAGCAGATACAATAAATATCTGTTTTGAGATCATGCAGCAAGACATTACTGAAAGCATCCATCAAAGATAATTAGGCCACCTAAACAACATGCAGAAAAGAGAAACTCTGCTGCAATCTCAAAGTACCCTCACCAACCAAGTAGTGAACCAAAAACACATCTTTTAAGGCACTTTTAACTGTGTAAAACACTGATATGCTTCTTATAAAATAAACTTACCTTGTTCAGTTTCAGGAAGATGCCATTGTTGATCTGTTTTAGCCTGAACAGCTGCAGAACTTTTCGCACCTTGGGAGCTACCTGGTTAACACTGTTAAGAATGAACTTTTAAATGTAAATGTATTTACAGGTGTATGAAAACGCAATGCAAACATACCAAATCACAAAGCAGTAATACAAATTTGTTGTTACCCTCTAATACGGATGACAAATGCCAAACGTGCTTCCCCAGGGACATAATAGTTCCCACGGTTTCTTGCTTGCCGAGCCAAACGAACTTCATCTCGCTCCTTCCTGTGGTACTCCCTAACATATTTCTCAGCTCTTTTGAAAATCTCTTTCCTCTTCTTGTACTTAAGCGCCTTTTGCTGAAAAAAATAAAAAATGACACCAGTTCAAAATTATGCACAATGAAACACCCTGGCCATAACATTAGCTTTAAAATTACATCACATGCTAAACTACCAACAGTCAAAGTCAAAATCAATAAGTATCTGGCAGAAGTGATAGTGCCTTTGAAAGGTATGAACTAGCATCAACACTATACCTCTTGATACCTTGTCTCACTACAAATGGACATTCAAATGCAATTAAACCAGGACATTACTCAGCAAAGTGAACTTTGTACTCTGTAAAACTATTTTGCAAATGACAGATTGCATTGGGGGAGGGGGGGTGTCAGTGTTGCCGGAATCCAGCCTGTCACATTTTAAAAGGCACTGCACGCACTTCATAAACAGGCAATGCAGCAAGGCTCTTGAGAAAGCCCTACAATTAGATGGCAGCTGGGATCTACTGCTATACTTGCTGAAATGTCAATCACAGAGTAATTCTGATCCCAGTATAGATTTACACTTAAGCCATCACAGGTACTTTAGCCATATAATGAACAACCACATTCCAATTCAAAGCACAACACATTTATTACCTCACAGTTCAAGCATAACTGTCTGAATAAATATTTTCGCATTCCTTCCTACATATTAGTTTGCTATTTACTAGGTTCCGAGTCTCCTGCACCACCTTTATAATATGGGCGTGTTGACAATTTCTATATCTGTGTTTTGAAGTGAAAAATATTTGCTATTAATTGGTAGAACCAAGTCCTGCCCATATTTATTGTTAATAGGTTTGCAGGAACCCCCCTTCAATTTTACAGTTACCCATCTACTACCTCTGGCCAGTTATTGGGAGCCATTATAGTCCTAACCTCATTTTGTGGCAGTCCTTTCCATGGGTTTAGACATTAACACATACCTGCAGATCACTCTCTTCCAAGTAAAACTTAAGTCTTCTATTTTCATCACTCAAATTTTAATTCCTCTTGTTTGTAGCTAAGCAATAATTAACAATTAAGAATATCTATCATCAGATATTGCGTTAGGTTTTACAATGTTATCTATCATTTTGAAGTTGTCAGCACACCTTGGACATATCCATTCGGCACTTTCTTTAGGTACGTCATTTTCAATATTGTTTACACATGCAAAATGATTCCAACAATCACACAGACCACAATATACCGTTTCTCATGTTTCTATTACATTTAATACATTCAATATCTCAAATGAACCAGCATAGAAAGTACTTTCAGAAAAGTCAGTCAGGTGGAACTTCTTGTTAAGAAGTAAAGTTGTGTGAGCCTCCACAGAACAAGGCAATGTTTGAGCAAATGCTGACAAACAAAATTCTGTGACTAGACATGCAGTACTTTACAAGAAACGCCAGGTATCAAACTCGTGCCCTTACTGCAAGCAAAATATATTAAACAACCGACTGTCGAGATGGGGAGTCGGAATATTGTGTTCTGCATTGACAAGGGTATAGGGTGTAACACTGTCAACAGACATGATTTTACTTAAATTGTGGGGAGGAAGGTAGGTGGATCAATGTTTTGTAATTAAATCATGGGAGCACAGAGGTGGTTCAATGTTTATTAACATATCAAATGTGTTACTAATATTACCACCGAGTCATTTGCCTTCTACCGTGATTTGATGAAAAAACTTTGCTCCACTTACTAAGCCTGCCTATTTAAACAACAATGACATATGGAGCAGAATCAGGTACATTCTCACTGATGATTTACTAATATGAATAAATGAGTTCTTAAACAGCAATTTCTGTAATATTAACAATAGTACCTACAATTTTCACCAAACCATCACATCACAAAAAACTAGTTCCAGCTTACAAAAATGTGAAAAACAAAACCGACCACAAGACAGGTCTTTAAAAAGTACCACAATAAATGAGCCACGAATGATCGGGGAGTGGAGTGAGAACTAATTAATTATGGGCACATTTATATTAGACTTATTACAAAGAATTAAGCACCACTACTTAGCAGCCAGTCTTATTTAGACCAAACATTCACACGAATTACTCTGGGAATGAATGTTGGCAGGGAGACAGGACGCAAGGACTGAAAGTGCCATTTTTATATGAGTGTTTAGACTTATTCTACCATGAGTATTAAATTCTATTAGCAAGACAAAAAAATCCCACAGAATTGACAGCTACCACACTATTCTTTACATGTGCATTATTTTCGATAGTTAAATGTCTGAATAAAATTACTGTACTTCAGATTCCAGGGGGGAAAGTGTGAGAAAGTGGCCCGTCTTGCACCTAGCATTTTGGGAACAAGAAACTTCAAATTGCCACTTTCATAAAAAGAGACATGCAATACACATTCTGTGCCACAAAACCATTCAAATAGCTACATGAAGTAATCACTTGGCATTCAACATAAATCAGTGATTAAAATATAAACATCAATTTTGTACCTTAAGAGTTGCCTTCAGCTGAGCAACTTTGGATGCATCACGGCGTTTACGCCTTTTGAGCACAGATTCAGGCACTGCAGGTAACTTCTTAGACGCTGCATCGCTCTTTTTCTCTGGTGTTTTTACTTTTTCTGCCTTTTCAGGGGTTTTTGCTGCTGGCTTCTCAGTTTTCTGACTGAAAATGAGTAACATGTATAAGAAAAAGGGTATATCAAACTTCTCCATAATACATCAGGTTTAATCTAAACGTGGTTTTAAATAAATATTCCGAGACCACCACAAAATAATTTCACGTAACGACTTGTTACTTCACTGTGAGCATACCAGATTTTTACTAATAAGAGGCACATTAACTGTCGTGGATTGGTGAATTAGGGCTACTGTCCTGGCATCGGCATTTGCTGGGAGAAAAACACTTCCCGGGAATAGGGGAACAAATCAATGTCATGTGCATACAATGTTCTGAACATAACTGTCTTTGATTGTTCCAGCTCAGAAAACTATACCTTCAACACACGTATAATAAACAGACGTTTTCTGGAGTCAACACATTACGAGTTTGAGTTCAATGAGAATGTGTAATAGTTAACACATCTCCTTAGTAATTAATTTCAAATTACCACTTACAAAAAAGCAGCAGTGCACTCACCGTGATTTAACAATGCTATCTTACGACAATTCTTCCGGACGAAACAGATGATTACTGTAGCCCCTCAAAACACGAGTACCGTAACTATACACCAAGGCGATTTCCGCGATTTTTGTTAAACTTTACACACTAGAATCTTACAAATTAAACAATTAAAGCAGCTGTAATAATGGTGGTATCACGCTTAACGCAGTTATTACCAGACAACTTCTCACTCAACACCAACAAAATACAATCGAACCCGCACATGATGCACAAGTGTTAGAACATATGATTATGTGCGTTACTTGCAACTACAACGACTTCAAATTTGCAGTCTAAATTAAATAGTACATGCCCGTTAATGATACACTATATTAAACTAGGATGTAAACAGATATTTATCAAGTTAACCATACTTACGTGTCAGCCATGATTGTAGAAGAAAGGAACAGGAAACTAACCAGACACCACGCTTCCAAAGATAAAACTTATCGCCAAATACCTAATCCGCGATGTTATACACGTTTGCCAGTATCGCCAACAAATGAATTGTGTTGGCGTATTCTCGGCTCCCGTGGCTGTGACACAACTCCAAAACGAAGAAGATAGCGAGAGAGATCAGAAATTACGTGCAAGGTCACCCATAGATTTGTTCCTGACAGGACACGCCACAACATCGACAGTGATCGCTTATTGGAGAAATGAATAGCCGATACCTTTTAAAATTTCGCTCTGACATATCGAAACATTCTACTTGGAAATAGAGCTGTGA
Source organism: Schistocerca serialis cubense (assembly GCF_023864345.2). Taxonomy (NCBI): domain Eukaryota; kingdom Metazoa; phylum Arthropoda; class Insecta; order Orthoptera; family Acrididae; genus Schistocerca; species Schistocerca serialis. The sequence continues at coordinate 560,290,826 of NC_064642.1, read as the reverse complement.
GCACTCAAACTTCGCTACTCACGTAACTTTAATGTATTTACTGAAACAAGAAGTCATTTACTGAACTTCCCAGTAATAAAGAACTTACAAACTCCCTACAAAGTAGGATCTGTATATGTACAAGCTATCCAACGTTAAGCGATCTTCAAGGTCATGCATCGACTTCTACAAGCGCAACCATCCATCCCTTTCAGGTGAGCCAAGGTGTGAACGAGTCATTTTACAGTTACAGTACACTTTCTCAGTAAAAATGTATCTATTTAAATAGATAATCCTCTTTTACATTATACTTAATTTCATTTACTTTAAATTTTGAACTGATTATTTTAGGACTTATTTCATACAAAGCATTGAGACTATTCAGAATGAGATTTTCACTCTACAGCGCAGTGTGCACTGATACGAAATTTCTTGGCAGATTAAAACTGTGTGCCAGACCGAGACTCGAACTCGGGACCTTCGCCTTTCGCGGGCAAGTGCTCTAACTGCTGAGCTACCCAAGCACGACTCACGACCTCGCCCCACAGCTCCAATTCTGCCAGTACCTCGTCTCCTACTTTGCCCACAAAAGGCAATGGTCTCGAGTTTGAGTCTCAGTCCAGCATACAGATTTAATCTGCCAGGAAGTTTCCATTTTTACTATTGATCCGTCTGTAGCGACAAAAGTTTACTTACCATCAGTACAGTCAAGTGTTGCATGTGTTGTGCACCAGTGTGGTTTTATTCACGTCGCGTCTGTCAGTCAGCATTCCATGCCAGCCATCAGGAGCATTATAATACGCATTGAATATTTCACAGCCACCATGGAGCATACATATTGTTTTGAGAAATAATAGTTCTGCAGTTATTTCCTAGTCAATTATTGTTCTCTTGTAGTTACCTCGAGTAAAAGTAATGTTCTTCTTGGAGATACATTTATCTATGTAAGATTGTGTATTTATCCGATCTGTATTGGCTAATTATTGTTCCGCGCCTCATTCCTTCGGCAGATGCAAATAAAGTTTTGTTCTGCAAGCTCGACATAATAATTTCTTGAGCCTTCAGGCTATTAACAAACCAGTCATCAATGATACGTCAGTAACGACCAAAGTGGTGACCCCGACGTGATTTGACACTAGAGAAAAGCCAGGAGGTGCAATTACAATGGATACGACATGACAGAATCGTCAGAAGAAATAATTCCAACAGTCACGAGACTCGCAGTGCTTAGCCCCATTGTGGCCACACAATTCGGCGCTTTGGTTTGCACAAGTTAAAGCCAGCTTCCTCTGCGGCATTATTACTATGGACCCCTCAAAATCTGTGCTTGTCATCAGCCAATTAGGCCATCGTTACGCCACAAAAGTACTAGATGCTATTACTGCACCACCGGCAGTCAACGCATATAAGAGACTGATATGACATGTTTCCACATCAGAAGAGGAGCTTGTATGACAGATGTTAACTCAAGAGGACATGGGAGACTGAAACCATTGCAGTTTTTACAGCAGTTGCGTAGCAAGGTAGGCATTGGTACTGTGCCCAATAGCCTTCTGCGTATGTTGTGGAGTCGCCGTCTACTGCCACACACACAATTTGTCAATGCATCGCAGACTGACAGGCAATTGGACGCAGTGGCCGACTTGACCAACTGTGGATGCTACAGGCCAGACTGCAATTAGTACATCGGTAGCAGCATGCAGCGGTGTGCCAGCAGTGTCGAACAGTCTAACATAAGCCATACTATCTGCAGCTCAGTCTAGTACACTGGCAGCGACACATCTGAGTCTACTGCCGGCTCAGCCACGTGTGCCGATCATGATAATCTGGCAGCGAAAGTCGACCACCTCACCAAACAAATTGAGAAGTTACTCTCTCGATAAGACAACAGTAGCGACATGCACCGGTACTGCAGGAGGTCCAGTTGCCATTCCTCAACTACCTCTTCTACCATAGGACAAGAGCAATCCTTCATCTGTTAGTACTATAAGAAATTAGGAAAGCAGGCACATAAGTGTACATCTACTTATGTACACCAACGCCAATGGGCGTCACATCTCGGACACTGTCTCTGATTGCGACACGTCAACCCAACGTCTCTTTTTCAGCACCAGGAAAACAGGCTACAAAATACTAGTAGATACCGGCTCGGATTGATGTATTCTTCCCTGGAGACTACTATGTTGTTGTGGACCTGCAACGTTGTTCGACCTGTCTGCTGCCAATAACTCGTTGATCAAAACCTATGGCACTCAATGCATGGAACTGGCCTAAGACTACGCCGAGCATTCATGTGGGGCTTTAACGTCGCAGACGTCAATGAGCCTATCATTGGTGCCGATCTGTTGGCACACTACAACTTACTACCCAACGTCAAGAAAGCGCGGTAATCTGATGGTGTCACCAGACTGTCGACTTCTGGGTTTTGCTGCTGCGCAGCTGAGTACTCTGCCCAAGTCATACAAGCAGATGCTGGGGAGTATGTCTGTCTACTCAAACAGTTTCTGTCCATGATGCCGCCCCCAGGAGCACTCAAAGAGTTATCTTGCGACACCTTACATTATATCAAGACCACAGAGAGCACGCCAGTCTCTTGCGGCCCTCACACGACTGGTTAGCTATCGCAAAAGCTGAATTCTATGTAATGCTGAGAGAAGGGATTGTACTACTATCTAGTAGTCCTTGGACCTCTCCGCTACACCTCATGCCTAAATGAAGTGGTGCCTGCCACCTGTGTGGGGATTACCATGCTCTCAATGCCAGACAGTACCAGATCGATATTCTGTGCTTCTACTGCTTGACTACAATTACACACTATAAGGCACGAAGATTTTTACTGTACTGGACTGCACTAAGGTACCAGTTAAAGAGGAAGACATTCCGAAAACGGCAATTGTCACCACTTTTGGCTTATTTGAAAGCAAGTACATGACATTTGGTTTGAGGAAAGCTGCACAAACTTGGCAACGTTTTATTGACTCAGTACTGCAAGGACAGTCATGCTGTTTCGCATATCTAGATGATGTTTTAATTTTTGCTTAGACTTGTAACGGAACCTATTAAAGGCTTTACTTAACCGAAGTATGCGATACCCTCCAAATTCAACCAGTTTAACGAGTATTTATGATTATAGAAAAGTTATTGTGTATGTTAACAATGGTTGCATAACATGTCTTCATAAACAGTCAACCCATTAAATTATACTGAATAACTGACCCACACAAAAGTTAATATCACTTGATCACTGATACAGCAAATGTCATCATGTAAAAACACTAAGTTCATCTTAAATAATTAATATGAAGTACGAAAAATAGTGGCCAACTTATGTATTTTGGATGTCCTTAAATAAAAATCACCCAGTGAAACCTATTTGTTCACTAGGACCGTTTTCACTCAGTATTCACGTAAACACTCCTATTTTAGACGAAAACCAATGTAATTCTTAATAATTAATGTTATTTACTTATTTATGCAAATTAGAGAAGTCAATTGACAAACGTCTAAAAAAATGGCCTTTTTGTAACAAAGAATTATTCTGTCAAGTCAACAAATCTGTCTGTCATTTTAATAACCTGTTAAATTATGTCACTCGAAATAAATTAATAACTTTTCTGCACAAATTACGATAACAGATGTACATGTGACTTATAAACTATATCTCTTTTTAGTAGTTCTTTGACAAGGTTATAAACACAAGCAGTAAGAAGAGTCGGGAGCGGAGTCTGAATGTCACTTTGGTAAAGTTTATGTGTGTTATTGTTCGAGGTGGATAAACATTGCAAAGAACATGTAAAAGAAGTGCTACTTTGTGTTGTGTCATTGTCTTTGGTGGACAGTGGAATTAAGATGGCCACCAGAGTAATAAATATTTGGAGTTTAGATATTTGTTGGTTTCGCTCATTATTTATCATCAAAAGCACATCAAAAACACGGGACCTAATCTTTTTACCCCTAGATAACCAGATTTAGAGCCAGCATTAGCATCAAGACACAGCAGCGATCCAGCAAGCAGCAACGATTCAGCAACCAGCAGCGATTACCGCAATGCATTTTAATGGCGCCAACCTAACATCAAGTGCTAACAAGCTCCGTAAATGGGAGTGAAATAGTGCGATTATAGCAATATCGACGACTAGATGACCATTATAGACTGCAGATCAACACGAACAACATGTGCTACAAATTTTTCGGGGTAGTATTAAACACAGACAAATGTGTGTTTGCGCATAGCAGATTTTCTTTAATTTTTTAGGACACAGAGTATCGTCCAAAGGCTAACTTCCCATACCAGAAAAAGTGGAAGCCATATTGCAGATCACACGCCTGCACACAGCTCGTGACCTACATCGGTTTCTTTGTGTGTTCAATTTCTACTGTCCACACGTGCCACACTCTGCTGACGTACATGAAGCACTCACAGCAGCATTGGCTGGTCCGAAAATCACGGGAACTTCGTCGATTCAGCCACTGAAGTGGATAAATGCAACATAGCAGACGCAGCACTTCTCGCTCACCCTGTATTACACATTCCATTTGCTTCAGTAGTGGACACACTATAACAATTACATGAAGGCGCATGGCAATATTTGACACTTTACTCAGAGAAGCTGTCGGCATCTCAACGTTTGTGAAGTGCATACAATCATGAAACCCTCACAATATATGAGGCAGTAAAATATTTTCGACCTCAAATGGATGCGAGGGAATTTACTATTTTCACTGATTATCAGCAATTTACGTATGCATTCAGACAGAATAGCAACTGTTCATCGTGCCAGGACAACCAACTAGTGCTTATTGCACAATTCAGTACTGACATCAGACATGTATCTGGAATTGACAACGTGGTAACAGATTCCCTGTCCTGTGCTTCTACCATTACAGACAACTCGAATGTAATAAACTTCTAGGAACTCGCTGAGGCACAAAACACAAATCGAGCACTTTTCAACTGTCTCAATGATCCAGTGGCAACAATCGAGCTAAAGATAGTAGATATACTAGTTTCTGACGTCAAGAGTAGAGGGATAATGGCGGCATCATCCCACTCTGCATTGTTGCTAAATTTGTTCAAGATGGCAGCAATAGAAGTGGCAATGCTGCAAAGATGTCATGGCAGGCAGTTGATAGTGCGAACAATTTTAGCAATTTTACAGTAATTTCAACACCGACCAAAATGCGACAGCATGTTTCCCAATTTCAGTATAATTGCTAAACTGACCATTCTCTACTTTGCAAGTATCATTGCGAATTTAGAAAGATGACTGTACAGTATGTCCTTTCACTGTTAATTCTCAAACATATACATCATCAAAGTATACCAACAGTGCTCTACCTATTTCTAGCACCTCGAGCATAGTGCATAATTTACGATCTGTCTCTATGCAGATGGGAGTCACAGAGCATTCTTGTAGTCTTAGGATAAAATTGGAGACTGAAAGACCCGCTTGCACTGTCTTGGACCAATCCACTATGCAGCACCATTACCGATTTAATCTTCAGCTGACCAGAAGGAGACCAGTACATTCTGTGTCTCATGAAAGAATGGACCTTGCCACGTCCTCGCCCACCCAAGTGTACAAGATTTCTCCAGATGCGTCCATGTGGAGGAGGTTAGCACCCTTACTGTAGGATAGTAACAGATTTGAAAGTGTTGTAATAACAGACGATTAATAAGAACAAGAAACGGGTGGTTTTTATTCATGATGGAGCTCCAGATGGATGGAGTTCGAAGCATTTTACGTAAATCAACTATGCTATCAATTTTAAAGTATTGTTCTAGTGTCTGGGATCAGTATCAGGAGGGTATTGGTCAGAGAGAACATAAACACAAGCACTACTAAGGCTACACGGTTCTGCACTTAAAACAAGTTTCAATGTTAGATCACTTCAGTTTCTGACCTATCAGTCATATGGAATGCAGTGCTGCTAATATTCCACTATAAGAAATATATTTCCAGGGCATGACATACATCCTTCTTGCAGGTTTCTCTACGAATCAGTGCTATATAAAATTATCGCTAATAATGGAGAATACCTCTTACAAGGAAACAGGTAAACACATAGCAGTGGCGTCCAACATGTGAAATTACACATCATGCCGCAACTAACTCTGAAAACAACACATCTGTCAAGAAGTTGTATACACGAAGATTGCAGTGACTCACAAACACCTACCACTAATTTAGAATCATCTTAGTTATGAAACTGAAGTCTCGATTTTATACCCAAGATGCGACAGGGGAGTGGAGTACATCACATAAATCTTCATTTGTTTAGAGGAATGTCTCGAAGAAAGAGGGTCCACGTGTGTCACGTGTATACTCTGTGGAAATTTGAGAAGATTCAATAAGACGCGTGTTCGAACTGTGAGTATTGATAGCGTTATACAGAGATGTGGGGTCGTCCATGGCCAGCTGGCCTCTCTCTGGTTGACATGCTCTTATGCGGCTGTGGTTATGGGCCTCATTTACAGCAGTACTTTCCTCCATCGGCGATCACAGCGGCATGGTGAATACGTGGGATGTATTTGACGACCTGTAGATCACTTTTTACAGGATTTTAACTGTTAGTGTAATATGGTACAAAATAGTTTTGTCGCTAAAAGTCTCATCTGCAGAAATAAAAAGGCGGACGGTGCTTCCACACCAGCAGCATCAGTAATTTGGAGGGTGAATTCAGTGAGAATCAGTCAGAATGCTCCATTCATTCACAAGACATGCTTTGTGCTGGGGTGTAGGAGCCTCTACATAGTGGTGAGAACGTTTGTGTTTCGGAGATGTTTGTTGAAAGCAGGACTTAACGATTTCCAGGAAGGATGGCACCTTAGTACCATCAGGAGGAATGCGTTCGATGTTATTCTGGGCTGTATTCGTAAACAGGTTCTGTTAGGACAAGAATTACCATGTGGACAAGATGAGACTTCACGAAAGCTTCTACAAAAGCGACCATTAACTATTCTTCGACACATTAGAGTTTCCGAGAGGTCGACTTGGCTCTTATTTACATAGCCATGTGATGTCATTATAACATTGAGAACCTTTTAGATGCACCTGCGATGGTGAATTGCTACACTAACATTTTGCGGCGATGTGTCAGCCACACTGGGCAGGTAAACATGTGCATGGCTAGATGCAGCTTGCATGTCCTATTAGGATTGCTAGGAACAATGCACCCTGTGATATTCTGGGAAGCATTGGAACAAATTTCTATAGCACAGCATGTGACGTTAGTATCCACAAGCAGAGAGGTATCACAGCAATTATAGTAAATATACGCATGCGGCCCAGAGGCGTTTAGTGTATGGGACTGGCGTGAGTGCGCCGCCTAGCATGTGCGCCTTGGAGTCCTGTAGGGGGCAATTCGCTGATACATCATGGATGATGATGGTTCGAAAGAGTTTTTTTCTTACATGCAATGAGTGTTTGTGCACTGCATTATTTTCGGCTGCTGAAGCATTGTGAGCATGTTTGCATAACGTTACACATGCAATATCTTTTGACAATTCACGACTTGTTTTCGTGTCTGTTGCATTTTTTGTGAACAGGTGTGCAGGCTGGGTAATGCATGATTTCGACAGCTGACGATTAGGAAGTGTGTTTGCAGAGCCATTTACATGCATTATTTTGACAATTTACGAGTTGTTTGCGTGTCTGTACATCAGTGAACTGCATTATTTTGGTGATTTACGAGTAGTTTGAAGGTCTGTAGACTATTGAGTGCTACCTCAAGCAGGTGAGTGTTTTGTATCAGTGTAACAAATAAACTACGTGAAATCCGTCCCTAAAGAAATTGTATGCATTATTTCGACAGTTTATAATTAGTGAGTGTGTCTGCACATCAGTGAACTGTATTATTTCGGTGATTTAGGAGTAGTTCGAAGTTCTGAAGGCTATTCAATGCATTATTTCGACAGTTTACAATTAGCAAGCGTGTTAGCAGAGCATTATACACGCATTATTTTGACAATTTACGAGTTGTTTGGGTGTCTGTACATCAGTGTACTGCATTATTTCGAAGATATACGAGTTGTTTGCGGGTTGTAGGCTATGTGTTGTAACCCGAAGCATGTCAGAGCGAGTGTTTTACATCAGTGTAATAAATAAACTTCGTGAAATTCATCGCTAAGTAAATTGTTGCAAAATAAATAAAGTTCACTCCTTCCTCTCTCCAGCAGCACAGAACAGGCTGAGTCCTTTTCTCGCCATTTTCCCACCCCAGACTGCCCTCTTGGATTTCATTAGGGGAGGGACGATAGCGCTCTCTGGTGGCAGGACTGTGTACTAGGGCAGTTGGACTCCAGACATCATGGTGAACACACTGGATGGAGCTACTGCCTCAAATTGTTTAAACAAACACTGCATGCAAAATAAAGACTTGGGTCCATCCTATCCAGCAGCCCAGCAGAGACTGAGTCTTTTCCCTGCAAATTCCTAGGAAGAGGTGGCGGTCAAATGACTTACGTTAGTCAAAGTAGCCCAAGTGACCTATTTTCCCCGCCATTTTTTAGGTTAGTGGAGGTAGCCATGCTGTTTTGTATAGTCCTGCTGGAATTTGAACTTCCCGTCATTTTCTGGGGGTGGGGAAGGGAGGGGGTTAGGTTAGTGGAGGTAGCCCAATTGACCTATATTCCCACCAAATTTTGAAATTCCCACCAAATTTTGAAATTCCCACCATGATGTAATTGCAATGTTGCCACTTCTATAGCCGCCATCTTGCATCCACCATCTTGAATACATTTGACAACAATGCAGAGTGGTGTGACGCCGCCCTTGTCCAACTACTGTCAAGCTTAATTGCGATTCTCGACCGGAAACTAAGACCATTCCTGCCAGCAAGGTTTCGTAAACTACCTTTCGACAGATTACATGATTTAAATCAGCCTGGTGTCAGGGCAACAGGTCGCCTCGTCACGCACCAATTTTTGTGACGCAGAGTGCAAAAAGACTGCCGAAATGGGCACACTCCTGCATAAAATGTCAACAAAGCATGATTCATCGTCACATTTACGCTCCAATTGGAAACTTTCCAGTGACCTACAAGAGATTCGCACACTTCCACATCGACATCGTTGACCCACAGCCTCCTTCCAATGGACAGAGATACATTCTAACAATGAGTGATTTCCTGACATGCTGGCCCAAGGCAACTCCAATACACAATGCAACAGCAGAACAATAGCTTCTGTGTTTACCTCAAGCTGGATTTCTCACATCGGCTTCCCACTACATGTAATGACAGATTGTGGCCATCAATTCGAGTCTGAGCTATACCCTCAATTAACGAAGTTCTGCGGCACACTGTGGCTATGGACTACTACTTACCATCTGGCCAATAATAGTTAAATAGAGTGCTGGCATCGCACACTCAAGATGGCGAACATGCGATCATGTGCGATCATGCGCCATGGATCAGACTGTGCTACTATGTTACCGATGACTTTACTGGGTCTCCAGAAGGTGGACAAACCTGGCTTAGAAGCGGCACCCCCAGAACTAGTGTACGGGGAAACACTATGCCTTTCTGGAGAATTCATCAAAGCACCACCACCACAGATATTTGGCCAGGATCACAACAACTTTACAGTTAGACTCAGGGAAAATGTCACTCGACTTCACCCTCTCCAAGTTACGAGACATAGCGTTCCTGCTACCTACGTTTGCCATGATTTACTGTACTGAAATCACGTCATGCTCCGAGCAGAAGGCGTTAGACGGGCACTACAACAGCCATACTCTGGCCCGCAGAAGGTGATGCAACTAGGAGAACACACCTTTTAAAAACTGTAAATTGAAAACCGTCTACAATGTCAATGGATAGCTTATGTCCTCACAAGGATCCTGCTTACAACAGTCCATGATCGCAAATTCCTGCTCAAGCACTGGAACCGCCTACCTCTGTCTCAGAACCACCACCAGCTGTTGCAGAACCACTCTCCACGGTCGCAGAACCGCCTTCTGCAAACGCGTTACCATCATCACCTTGCACAACGAGATTGGGATGGCGGGTGCACTTCCCCGTGCATTACCTGGACGATGGTCTGGTTCGTGCAAGGGGGCTGCTGTAGTGAGAAAGTTCATTTTCCATCAGTGCAGTCAAGAGTTGCGTGTGTTGTGCACGAGTGTAGTTTGTTTATATTGTAGCTGTCAGTTGGCTTTCCATGCCAGCCGCCAGAGGCGTTGCAATCGCAATTGAATATTTCACAGCCGCCACAGAGCGTACTTATTATTTTGAGGAATAATAGTTCTGTAGTTATTTTCTAGTCAATTTTTGTTCTCTTGTAGTTATTCTAAGTATAAGTAATGTTCTTCTCGGAGATACATTTATCTATGTAAGATTGTGTATTTATCCTATCTGTATTCGCTAATTCTTGTTGCCGTCTTATTCCCTCAGAGGATGCAAATAAAGCTTTGTTCTGCAAGCTCACAGTGATATTTCATGCGCTTTCAGGCTATTAATAAACTGGTCGTCATTGATACGTCAGTAACGATTAAAGGTCTACCACTGTCATGAAGAATGAAACATAAAGTAATGCATTTGATTTTTCCTTATAAACTGTTACAACTATCATAATGGATACCTATTGCCCCTCAGCAGTAAATGGAACATGTTAAATGAAAACAATTGGAAGAGTACTGTAGCTGGCTGTTAAACACTAAACTTAAATAATTTAAAAATTTTATTAAATTGTACTGAGATGGATATTGCACTAATACTGAGTGTAGAGATGCATATGACAGATTAGAAAACCTTTACAGAAAAGGAATCAGCTTTGAGAAGAAAACGCGAATGACAACTATATTTCACAATCTACCAATAACTTTAAATGAACTTGGAAAATAGTTGAATCAGAAAAATGGTTCAGAACAGGGATTTTATCTGTTCCTCTAAGTACATATGGGTCAAATAACAGTTTCATAAATTCTGGGAAATTTGCCGTAAGACTTATAAATAATTTAGATAGCCAAGTGGCTAGACAATGAAGGTTACAAGATGCATAGCTGGATGTAAACTTGCCGAAATACAGGTGGAAAACTAATTCTCCTAACTGTGTACTAAATGTAGTCAAATCACTGAGATACTACAGAACTGAAGACATTCATGGTTTCTCTAATTTTACACAGCCTGAAACTGATAATAGTTGCTTACAAATCACTCATGTGACCGGTTCTGTAACATTGCTCAAATGTGTGGGACCCATACCAGGTAGGACTAACAGGAGATATTGACATATACAGAGAAGGGTAGCACAAATGGTCACAGGTTTGTTTAATCTGTGGGAGAATGTCACAGAAATACTGAATAAACTGAACTGGAAGACTTGTGAAGATAGACAGAAACTATCCCAAGAAAGTCTATTAACAAAGTTTCAAGAACCAGCTTTAAATGATTACTCTAGGGATATACTACAACACATAGTGAGTGTATGGATAAGATTAGAATGATTATTGCATGCACAGAGGAATTCAAAGAATCATTCTTCCTGCATTCTGTACAAGAGAAGAGCAGGAAGAAACCCTAATAACTGGTACAATGGGATGCACCATTTGCCATGCATCTTATGGGGGTTTACAGAGTATAGATGAAGATGAAGATGCAGATGTAGAAGACCAGTGAAATGATTTTGTAGTAAAAACTTACTACACAAGGAGTAGTATGATTTCTGAAGGGGGCTATCCATAATTAAGTCAGTTCAAGATTTGTATTATCAGTGTTACATGGTTTTGATGACAGACACAGCAATTATGTAATTATAGATGAGACTAAGGCTTTTGACGCTATCTCACATAGCATCTTCAGTAAGCAACCCAAAAGATATGTAATAACTAAAACAGAACTAGTGCTACTCAAATCATATCTGACAAACAGAAACCAAATATTTTTTGTTAATTCAAACAAATAAACTGACTTTTTTAAAGCAATATATTGAGCCTCACAATGAAATGTACTGATATCTTTACTACTTACTGTGCATGTGAATGACATGCTCAACTTATTACCACACAAGTTTGTGACATATACAGATGAAAAAGCTTTCATTACATCACATAATGATGTGACTGTTGTGAAACAACTAAATAACTCTATGATGTAAAAGGCAGCTCAGTGGTTCCAAGAATATAGGTTGACATTAAATGGCAATAAATCTTAACATAACCTCTTACCCTTCAGAAATGTTAATAACAGTCACTCTAAAACCATTAGACATTTACCTCAATAGTAAATTATGGTGTAATACCAACAGAGAGAATCTTTGCAGTAAGTTGGCAGGAGTATTGCATCTCCTAAAGAAACTTAAGAATTGTGTAAGTTAAGAGGTCATACTTGTGGCATACTATGTCTTTTTTCATTCACAGTGACACTGTGAAATACTTATTGAGGGATACCCTGCTGTGTTGAAAGAAGTTCTTCTCTAGCAGAAGAAAACCATTAGATGTATTTTTGGTTTAACTAACTTCTTTCTGCAAATACTCTGTCATGTACAAAATACTTATATTCCTCAGTTAATATATACTCATAGTACTTATACATGTCAAACAGAATATCCACATGAATTCAGTTAGGTCTGATGCACACTCACAAGGCACCAGGTACTGGAAATTCCCTGTACTAGATTATGCGAAGTCACATATAATTTTTTACATGTTCCAAAATATTTTTCAACAGTGTATCACATGACACACTTAAGTTGCAAAAACAAATTTAAAATGATGTTAGAACAATGTTTGATTGAAATATTTTTTATTCCACAAATTACTTTATAGATAATGAAAAAAGTGCGATTTTTTTGTCTCAAATGTCACTGTGAACAAACCAAGCAGTAAACTATGACATATAATTTAACTTGTAGTATATATAATATGCATAACAAAATTAATATATGACAGATGTGAGATAAATAATATGAAACACTCATATTGTAAACCATCTGCACCAGCATGTATGTACTGATGGTGTCTCACACAAAACCTCAGTTGTTGATAGGCAAGTAATTCAATCTGAATTTGGAAACTACCTTCCTTCTAATCTCTCTCTCTCTCTCTCTCTCTCTCTCCATGTCTCTTTCACACACACACACACACACACACACACACACACACACACACACACACACACACACACACAGGCGCGCGCGCGCGCGCATACACACACACACACACACACATGCACAAACAGACAAAATTAATGTACATTCAACTGTGTGCATTTGTGTGCGTGTATTATTATTAGACAATCAAAAAACCTGTCCTAATAGAATGAGTTGTCAAGCATCTATCATTTCAGTTGAGTTAGTTAGTTATATGTTCTACACGTTATTTAAACGATTTTTTTATTGAAATAATGTGAAATGAGTCAGTTCACAGAATGGAGATCAATGTGAAATGAGTCAGTTCACAGAATGGAGATCAATGATTAGTTTTGATTAGTTTTAACAGTAATGAACATATCACTTTGAATATATTAATTTTCAGTTCTGTTAATGGAACTATACTTACGAAATGTTTTTAACAGTGTACCAATTTATAAATAGTTTATAAATTTAAATTTGCCATGGGATAGGAGTTGTCCAGAAGAAGTGATTTTAAATTATAACCAAAATTTGTTTTGACACTTGACAGACATTTTATGTAATTGGGCAGATTGTCTAAAATTTTTGTTGATGCATATTGAAATCCTTTATGAGCCACTGGCAACTTTAATAATGGGCAATAAAGGCCATTTTTCTTCTAGTGCTATAAATATGGACATCATTATTCTTCTGAAATTGTGGTGGATTATTTGTGATGAATTTCAGTATTTCGTAAGTTTGTTGTGAAGTTTTAGTTAAAACCCCTATTAGGTATATACAAGAAGATAGCAGATGAACTCCATATATTATTCTTGTTGCCCACATTTGTTCAATCAGTACTTTCTTTCTAAATGATTAGTTACCCCAGAAAATTATTCCACATTATTATGCGAAAATATGTTAATAGGCTGATTTATCTGTTTCCAAGATGAACAATAATACAAAGGGCAAAAGCAATCAATTTACCAGGTGTAGAAATATGAAACAGGAATTTGCTTGCAATAATTACATGTCCACTGTTTGAAACTGATAAACAATATTTTATTCAAAATAATCTCCACTGCTATTTATACATTCCTCCCACCTCTCCGGCAGCCTATGGATGCCACGCCAGAAAAACAGTTCTTCTTTGGAAGTGAACCAGTCAGCGAGCCAATTTTCGTATATTTTCATATGAAGTGAAGCGTTGTTCAATGAGGGCGTGTGCCAGTGATGCAAATAGATGATAATCGGATGGAGCCATGTCTGGAGAATAAACCATATGCCCTAGTATTTCCCAACTAAACGCCTCAATCTTTTCCCTGACCCATTTTGCTCTGTGTGATGGGGCGTTATCATGGAGCAATATGCCTTTGTGTTGCCTTTTTCCATAGTCCGGTCATTTTTCAGGTAATGCTCGATTTAAATTGATCATTTGCTGTTGGTAGCAATCAGTGTTGACGGTTTCACCAGGATTTGGTAACTCACAATAAACGACCCCCTTCTGTTCCCACCAAACACAGGGCATTGTCTTCTTTCCAAAACGATTTGGTCTTGCAGAGGATGTCGATGGTGTGCCTGGATTCACCCATTGTTTACGATGCTTAGGATTCTCAAAATATATCTATTTTTCATCACCTGTCACTATTAGATGGAGAAACGACTTTCTTTTGTATCTGGCGAGCAGCACTTCACAAGCGTCTTTCGATTTGCTTGCTCTCTTTCATTCCGTTCCGCGTGAACCCGTTCTCCCACTTTTTGCAGCTTTCCCATAGTTTTCAACTGAAGAGAAACGGCTTTCTGCTTCACATTCAATTGTTCTGCGAGTTATTTGAGTATCACCTTCATCCAATAAGGCTTTCAATTCGTTGTCTTCGAACTTTTTAGGTGATTTCCCATGCTGGTCGTTTCTCACGTCAAAAACACCATATTTGAATTTTTTGAACCACTCGAAACACTGTGTTTTTCCAAGAGCATGTTCGCCAAAAGCTTCGACAAGCATTCAGTGCGATTCTGCAGCAGTTTTCCTCAAATGATAACAGAACACCAATGCTGTCCGCAAATCGTAGTTCGTAGGCACTAAACTCGAGACGTTCACGAGTTTGAAAGAGATACCAATGTATGTAACTTGGGTTATAGTGTGTTGACACTAGTCGTCAGCCATTACAGGAAGCTAATGGCATTGCAGATGCGGTCTCAAGGGCTCTACACTGATGGCTAGCACCATCTATAGGGAAATTTCGGTTTAATACTTTTACACTTGGTAAATGTTGAAGCTGCTTAGTTACAGGCCCCTTCCAGTTCAGCTTTTCATAAAACTGGTAATTCTACCCTATTTACTAACTCCTGTTCTTGTGCTACATTAGTAGTTAGTATGACTGTTTGTTGTACAGAACTGAACGTAGTGTGTTTTCTCAAGATTGAGGTAGAGTCCATTTTCAGAGGACCACTTAGTAACTCTTTCAAGGACATCATCAATAATTCCTTTTGTTTCTTTCTTTCTAATAGGATTTATTAATACCACTAGGATTGTTTGTAAAATGTACCAAAGCTGCTTGGTCAGAGTTAAGGAAGGTCATTCATACATGTAAGTAATAACAGAGTATCCAAAATTGTCTCACCATAGGACTCCTTCCATGATCTGTTTCTTATCAACAAAATATTGTCTCTTTCCAACATTGTTTAAATTATTGAGCACCACTTTCTGCATTCTGGTTGTTAAGTATAATTTAACCTAGTTGTTTATAAAGCCATCAGTTCCAGAAAACTTAAGTTTTCCTAAGGGAGGAACATTACCTATATAATCAAATGCCTTGGAAAATTCGCAAAAAATATTAAATGTCGATATTTTATTATTTGAGGATTTTAAAATCTTGTGAGTGACTGCAAAAATAACTTTCTCAGTCAAGCAATGTTTATGCAATTCAAATTGTGATGTGCTAAGTAAATTATTTCTGCTTGAATATGAGAGTACTCTTGAGTACATTACTTTTTCGAATGTTTTGGAAAAATATATTAGTTAGGAAATTGGATTACAATTACTAAAGTTTTTCTTATCACCTTTCTCATAGCTAGGCTTAACAGTTGCATACTTTAATCTGCCTGAAGAAATTCCCTGTGCTAGCAACAAATTGCATACAATTCCTAATTTTCATCTCAAGAGTCTGCTATTATTCATAATGCAAAAGTTGCAGAACTTATACATTTAGGAAATACTGTAAAATGTTTAAGAAAAACTGTAAAACGTGTTTTTCAATTGAGGTCTTAATCAATAAAATAACCTAACAATTTAAAATATATTGTTTCATTTTTTTATTTTCCAACAGTCATCATTTCTAACTGTTGTGTCAAGTCTTGTGTTTAAATCAGGCAGTTAAATATTTTAATACACTCCCTAGATTATACTTTTTCTCCAGCTATGCACACTTCACATTCAGTCAAAGACCATTCTTAATATTTTTCACTCAGTTAATAGCGTACTACTGTATGCCATGGTTGTACTCAAGTTCTCAATTTCATGTATCAACAGGTAATCATCAGATTTTTTCTTACTTTATAGGATATTGTAACATGTTTACTGAACTGCAAAACACCCTGCCACAATATATGAATAATGATTACAGACATAGGACAATAATGTGATTGTGCTTCAAATTAGTGAAAGGCTTCGTTAGTCAGTAGGGATTCTTTAGTTGGCTACATACTAGAGAAGAGAAAACTCACAGTCTCCTTAGAAGAGCATTGTGTGTGGATCTGTGGTCACCTATAACTAAATTTCAGTTGTTACAAGTAGGACAGTTAGAGCTTTTCAGGTTAAACACAGAGAATATAGCCAGCATCAACAACATCAGTATCAGAACAACTGACATGAAGACATCCACCTATAGAAAAAGCAGCAACCAACATACGAGTGTGTGATGTGATGAGTCCCATACTTCTTTACAGAGCGTAGGGGAGCAACGCTGGAGACCTGCGCCGCCTTACTAGGCAAGGTCCTAGTGGAGGTGGTTTGCCATTGCCTTCCTCCGACCGTAATGGGGATGAATGATGATGATGAGGACGACACAACAACACCCAGTCATCTCGAAGCAGGAAAAATCCCTGACCCCGCCGGGAAGTGAGAACGCTACCACAAGACCAAAAGCTGCGGACAACATACGAGTATATGGGAATAATACCATCACATCAGGAGGACATAGTTGTGACAAACAGCACAAACGTAAACAGTAGGCAAAAGGTAGAAATGTAGATTTTTTAACACTGCTATACAAGAATGTACAAGATACAAGCTGTACAGTGGATGAAGCAGAAGTGCTCCTAATTGATGGTCTTACAGGATCCTCAATTTTTTATGTAGGTAGGCATAAGATTGGAGAAACTCAAACGTGAAGCGCTACAACTATGGATTTTGAAATCTCTAGCCAATCCTATAGCTGTGAGAAGATATGTGTAGTCTTAGAAAGGGCTTGTTGCTTACATCTGCAGATCACAAAAAAATTTTAGTTCTAGAAAGTGTGGAAATCATTTTAAACATACATCAAATTCAATTAAAAAGCAGTCCAGCTTGATGATTTCAATGTAAACTTCAGAAAATAAATACTAAACAGAACCAACTGTAGATTTTATTGATTTCTTACAACCTGCCACCAACAGTAAAAGAGACCACCTGATACTGTCAAAGGAGTGAAATAATAACTGAAAATATGTTTTTCAGCGAACAGATATATCATTGCGACATTAAGGTGACAGAAACTGGGTTTGTAGACCACAAAACAATTCAATTAGTGATTTAAAATGTGGTTAATAATAAGTGCAACATAAACATGAACTATATCAGAAGAAGGGCCATTAGCAAAAGCAACAGTGGTACTTTCAATTGCATGTTACAAAAAGTATTCTCTGGAAACCTGTCCCAAGGTAATGTTAACAGAGCATTACCTTGCTTTAGTGTTGCACAACGAGAGAAAAAAATAAAAGTTAAGGGAAAGTAAAACATGTAACTAACACTGGACATTACAGAATTACCAGAAACTGTTAGGGAGTTTAATAGTGCAACAGAACAAAATGCAGCTTGGTAACCACATGTAAGAAGCAACAGAAAGGTGTAGGGGAATTTTATGGTAATGTTGAAAGTGTTGGCAAAGCACTAAATTATCAAATGAGGAAGGAACAAAATGAAATTAATTCGAAAAGTTATTAATCCTTAATCAGATAGAAATTAAGTAAGGGGCAATAACTACACTATAAAAAGTGCAAGAATAATATTTAGAATTCTACCCAGATTGGCAATGAATTTAATGAACATTGTACAAATACAGCACAAAATCTAATTAAAAAAGAATATAAACCAAACAGTATTGTGAAAACTATTGAAAGGAAACCATATTCAACTTTCCAGCAGCAACAGCAAACATAAGAAACACAGTCAGTAGACTGTAACACATCCTGAGGTCCTGATGGTATTTGAAATACGGTCATTTAAAAAAGACCAAAAATTTTTAATGTCTGATTGAACTAATAATAGTGGGTAGTTGTTTACACATTTCTTGGTACAGTTGCTTATATGGTGCCCAGTTCAAAACAATCAACAATTTTTGTGACTGATTAACATTATCATAAAACAAGATTGGTCCAACTGTTTCTGTCCCATTGCCAAAAGATGGTTTGAGCAAGAAGCTTACAGATGACGATTTTACATTCGGTTTTCCCAGTTCCACATGGTTCAGTCGACAGTGCTTGAAGAGCAAACAAGTAATTTCCACATGTGCTTATTGACTGTCGTTTTCTCTCTCTGTTTTGTTCCACATGTAAATATCTCTATGTTCCTTTATCACTTGTGTGCTCATGAGAGCAAATAAATTGGGCAACCTGTCTTTTCATAACTGTCCCTTTTCTTATTTAAATGATGCTGCAAGGCTGGCATCCATAAATCATTTGCAAGGATTCATTTGCGTTATTCATTGTGAAACTTTTTTTTTTTTTTTTACATTTTGCATCTGACCTCATGGGGAGCATACTGATTTCTAGTAAAGTCCAGATGTGATCAAGTATCAAACTGGTTAGTTTAAGTCAAGACCACATGACTGGCTTTTTGCACATTGAATGAAACTTTTGGTTCATGAACTTGAAGGTACCATGATGACAGGGCTCTGAGATTCAGTTACCAGACAAAAGACAAGTAGCCTTTATTTCACTCAAAGTGAGGTGGATGAGACAGCTATCAGAAGTACGTGGAGACTATTTGCCCTTATGCAAAACTAGTGTGATGTAGGGTTTGTCATTAACAACGATTTTCTAGCATTAAGAGAATGTATATAAATGTCTCATTTTACACGATACATCACAGAAAGTAAAATAATTTTCTGATGAGTAATACAAGAATGAAGCAGTACTGTGACCTCCCAGAGGCCACAATGTGGAAAATGGCACTGGATGATCAAATTCTACTGTAAGTATTCATACGCAGTTGTCCAGATGAATTTGGCAGAAAGATGATAATAAAACATGTAAATTAATATCTGCATACATAATCAGCAAGACACTGTAAGTGTATTGTGAATGGTACTTTGTTCATGGGGCCCACATGGAGGCTTGAAAACAATCCTTCCCACATACCATTCATGACTGGAACAGGAAACAGTGAGGTGAGAGTGGTACGCGAAGCACCCTTCACCATGTGGAAAAAGGAAACTTGCACAGTATAGATGTAGATTTCATTTCCTTTCCTGCTCCACTAGCAAATAGGGGGAGGAAAAAGATGATTGCTTGTTTTTTGTACTATCCTTAATCTCCTTTGTTGGCCCTTACGCAAAATGTATGTTAGTGGCAGTAGAATCATTTTACAGTCTGTCAAAAGGGCAAGTTTTCTATAATCAGTCAATAGCATTTCATGAAAAACCTCTCTTCTTTTATTTGACGATTCCCCTCTAACTATAAGACATGGACTTTTCTGCCAAAGTCATCATGAAATCCACAACAGTCACTCAAGATCGATAGTTACCCATACACAATAGTCTCATCATCAAACAGCCACAGATTACCTCCCACCGTGTTCGACAGATCGTTTTTGTAGACAGTCAACAGGTGCACTCCTCTCACACTTCCCTAAGCCACTTCTGATGTTACTTTTGTCTCTTAATGAGAGTTGTCCATTCTACAGCGTGGCATATGTCAGAGGCTTCCAAAAAAACTAAGAATTTAGAATCTGTTTGTGATATTTCAGCTTCTCCCAGAATGGTTGGTTGGTTGATTTGGGGGAAGGGGTCGAAATAGCAGGGTCATCAGTCCCATCGGATTATGTAAAGATAAGGAAGGAAACATCCTGGCATTTACCTAATGCGATTTAGCAAAATCAAAGAAAACCTAAATTAGGAAGACCGAACATGGATTTGAACCGTCGTCTTCCCAAATGCGACTCCAGTCTGCCAACCACTGCACCACCTCACTCAGTCTTCTCCTAGTATGTTTGTTGACAAAATGGTCCATGAGTATGTTACCAGTTTTCAATGTCCAAGGGGCATAGGATTTCGTCCACCAATCCTGTTGCAGTCATCAGGTGCTTCGATGAACTTACTTCCAGGGGCATGCTGGTAATTTACATCACTTCTCCCCATGCCATCAGAGTGGTATATCATATGCAGTCTGCGCCTAAAAGTGCATGCAGGTCAGGTCGGTGGCAATGCTTGTGCCAGCTGGTGCAGGGACTGCAGTCACAATTTATTGAACAAAGGACTAGTTTATAAAATGGTGGCTATGGCTACATGCTCAGCAACACCTGGGAAAAGGCCCCCTGTATAACTAAGGAGAGGAATGAGGTGTTCAACGACCCATCGAGATGGCTTCCATGGTAGGTAGAGCGCCAAGAGTGGTGATATTGCCTTTTCAGCTCTTGCAGCTGCAAACACTGCCTCTGTCTCGGCCAGCATGTGCCTTTGATTGCATACCACATATGGAATGGAGCTCTGGAGATGAAGCCTCTGGGTGCAACATACATGGAGACCCTGCATTATCAAAGACAGTGACTGATACCTCTGTGATTGTGGTAGTGTGGTTCTACATAAAGCAGCCGCTCAAGAAGTCGAAAAAATGTAGCAACCAATTATAACTGCAATTGCTACATTCATTGCAAATTAATAAAAAATTACTATCCTTTCTTTCTGCCAGCTTTGTACTCGTTATTTATGTATGTAGAAAATTAATAACAAGGTGCTCCCCCTGCTGTTTTATTATATTAAGCTGAGTTTCCACATGCTACTAAGGTATCGACACAACTAGTGGCTTGATGGCTGATATGGCACTGGCGCCGTGTGCTGCTGTTTCCACAAGCTCCTATGAAAATTCTAGTCCCATAGTTTCCGATAACTCGTCAACTGAGATTATTCAGACAGATATTTGTGTTGTCATTCAGGTTATGGCATTGTAATTGAGCCAAGAAGGTAACAAGAGGGAAAGAAAGCTTAAATGTAGGATTTGGAAGTGGATTTTGCTCAAAAATTATACAAGGGCGTCAAAAACTCTTATAAACGAAGTAGCACTTGTAAACAGAAATCCATTCTTGAACAACTTTCCAGTAACAAAAGCAAAATTCGAGCATTTGTTGAGCTGAATATCGAGCTCTATTAAAAAGTCAATACTCAAGTTAGAGGTGTAGTATTCACTTGAGTGACATACTGATATTTGCCATCTGGCGATTACCTGTCTTATCCCTCAAATATTTATATCTCGTCCTCAAACTAAAACATCATTGTTACTGTGTGATGTGTTGGATACTACTTACAGTGCCCTGAAGACTCATTTGAAAGCTAATATTTTCAGTCTTGCATCCCATTTCAATTAATTATTACTTATTCTTAGAGTTATTCTGTACAGACTTTCGGAATTATGCTTTGTGCAGGTGGACTAAAATACGCTGTATATTGGTGATTTCCTTTATTGAAAGCTACACTCAATCTGTAATTACGCTAATACCAGCAGTCATGCTACTTCTTTTCTCAAATCCACTGCTAAATTTTCAAGAGTATCGAAATTGCCAGTACAAGAATGTTTATATACTGCCCATATTGCATTAATTTTTACCATTTGTAGAATTGATATAGCTGCCGTGAAACTACAAGTTGCCTTTCACTAGATGCTTAATAATAAATACTTATTAATACACAAATCTTATCTATACATCATATAACAGAAACATCATATACAGCACTTTCATGGCACAAATTATTTATGATGTGTTCACAAAGGGCTTATACAGCATCGTCTCACTTCCTGTTACTGTAGTATAACAAACTACACTGAAAAAGATAAATCTTTGAGAGATCTTGAAGGTGGTCTTCAACTGAAACTGCATGTGTTCGTAATACACAAATATAAACAAGAAAATCACAGAAGATGCATAGTAGCATTAGAAGAACTGAAATTAAGGTGATGACTGCTTGATTTGTTTCTGATGCTAATCGGTGGTGGGGGAAGTAAGGTGGAGTTGACAATGTTAAAGTGTATTTAACTTTTGTGTCATAGCGAAAAGTGTCGTCACTCGAATGGCGCTACAGGAATTCGGATGTTTCCACATGCAATTTTCGTGACGCAATTCAAATGGCAGGCAAGTGGCGTCACTTGCATCTGGGAACTCGGCTTTAAGATGGCTTGATCAACTGTGGCACTGTGACTCAGTCATGTCCAAAAAGGATTACAGTTTGCTACAGGAAATCCACTTTTTTTATCCAGCTACAGGCCAATATCAATGTTGTGATGATTCTCAAAAATATTAGAGAAACAGATGTTTAAAAAATTGTAAAGCACCTCCACATTCACAATACCCTCAACAAAACCCGATTTGGATTCCATAAAAAAATTCAACACTGCAGGCTATTTACTCTCTCACAAATGAAATTCTTGGATCAATAAATTACAAAATATCACCTATTGGAACTTTCTGTGGTTTGTCAAAGGCCTTTGACTTTGTAGACCACAACTTTCTCCTAACCTGGGAATCACATTATCCAGTCACATTAATATGACCACTTGTCAATGGCCTGAAGACCCACCTTTTATAGTGCAGAATGCTGCAAGACATGCAGGAAGAGAGTCAGCGAGGTTCTGGAAGGGATATGGAACCACACCATCCCCAATGCCATGGCCAGTTGCGCTAGGTTTCTCTGAAGTGGTCCTACAGATTCGCGATTCTGTGTAAATCTGGGGCGTTTTGTGGACAGGGGAGTATGGCAAACTCATCCTGATGTTCTTCAAACCATGCACACACACTGTGAGTTGTGTAATATTGCATTGTCCTGCCATTGTGTTAGGGAAAACAAATTGCATTTGGGATTGGAATTGATCTCAAAGGATATACCCATACTTTTGTCCATCCATTGTGCCATCCAGAATGAAGAAACAACACAGAAAATGTCTTGAAAACATTCCCCAGACCATAACACTCCCTCTTCTCGCCTGGACCCTTTCAATTATTGTTGCAGAGAGCTTTTGTTCATGCATTGCACACTGTACACGCCAAAGGTAATCTGTCTGATGGAGCATAAAATGTGATCCACCAGAAAAGACCACCTGTCGCCACTCAATGGACTTCCAGTTGCAGTACTGGTGTGCAAATTCCAGTCTTTATCGCTGATGGACATCAGTCAACATGGGTACATGAACCGGGCAAATTTTGCTATCCCCCATACATAGCAACATTCACTGAACACTCATTGGGAAACATTGTTGATAGTCCCATGGTTCATCTGAGTGGTCACTTACTCAACAGCTGCATGTGTATTAGTTTGTAAACATCTCTGCAGCTTTCATTCCCCTATCATCTATGGCCTGTGGGGTACGACAGATGGTCAGCAACAAATCTGGATAGCGTCATTTTGTCATGAAAAGTGTACGTCAGATAAATCTCTCCATTTCTGCATTACAAAAACAATTGCGCTGCTTTCTCTGAGGAAAGACTTAGTATTCTCACTGCATGAGCAAAAGTAGAGTATAATATCAAATGACAATTGATATCTCATGTTACCATCTAAGTTTAGAAATAAGATTTTCTTTCAACACTTACTTACAACCACATCAACCATAAAATCAATGGTATTCTGCATTACTTATCAAATAGGTGCCCATTTTCTACCACATACTTATTTTTCTAGGAGTGGCAAACAAGTATCAAAGAGAGCCTTGTCATTATTGTATGTTTCTGTAGGATAAAGGCTAAACGCTGATGCAGAAGTCTTCAACGCTGAGCCACGATTTGTAAGAACAGTAGAACACTTTGTCTTGGTAAACTGATGTGATGACTCTTCATTTACACTGGACGTACTTTTAGCACTGAAATATATTTTTACTTATGTAGCTCTTCTTCTACAACGTCTTTATCACATGGTTCCAGTGACTATTTCACTGCTAGGTCTGCCAAACGACTTTGATGTTTTTCTGTATTTCATGTTTACATCACACAAAGTGTGCAACTTTTTCCTAATACGAACAACAGTGTTCATAGGTATCATACAATGAAATATTGAAGTCATTTACGAAAAATCTAGTGTAGCACATATTCTCTGTGTTTGGAGGAAATGTAGAAAAAAATGAAAGATTCTGATCCGAACACATGATGTTGAAGTTCATTCAAACTAAGCTTTATGGAAATTCTCTGAAAATGTTGAGCTGTCTTTGACTGGTGAGCTATATTTCATTGGAATGTCTTGATCCACAAGCTCTTCCTTGTGCTGTCATTTGTGAGCCTACATTTTCTAAACACGAAAGTTTGGAGTCAGGGAGACAAAACGTCGAAATGAATAGTCCATTTTTAAACCAAAAGTATTATGTCAGCTAAAGTATTTACCCATAGATAATAACAACATACTTTCTGCTTCTGTTTGTGGATCTATAGGCAATATGACTAACCATTTTTATGCATATTTACGTTTGTATTTCGATGAATATCATTACAGTACACATATGCTGTTCACAATGTTTTGGCTTCCATAACATGACGAAGTGCTGGCTTCATGTTTATGGCTTTAGAGCACCTCCAGAGATTCTAACCTCCTTGATGGAAGCGATAATACCTTCGAGGAAAGTAGTTTGTCATGCTGTGACCATAGCTCCAGAGATCTTAAGTAACATGTCATACAGGAAGGGCCATTAAGGCTAGTTCACACTAGATGTTATGTCACATAATGTCACGTCAAAATGTTCCACAGTGGATTTAAATGACAGCATCCACACAGCTTACCAACAGAAAGGAGCATCATGTCACGTCCTGTTACATCACCATTAAGTTTTCTCGGGAAGATAATTTTGACGTCATCGTTTGTGGAGTGGGGTGTTGAGGGAGAGAACTGTGTCATACCTATTCTCACTGCATTCACTTACACTAAAGTACTGGTTTTCATGCTTTCATTTAATGTTAATCTTGCTTTGTTTTTGTAATGTATTGCAAATGTTCTCAGACAACTTAGATATTTTTCCCATTGAGATCAAGTACAAGAAACCAAGAAACGGTTTAAGTTTTGCAACAACAGAACAGGGATGACACCTAGACTGTATATAAATTATAAAATAAATTGATGAAGCAGTTTTGATTCAATAGCCTTTTATTAAATGAAAAATCTGCTCTACTGCAGGAGAAAAATACATTTGTTTATGCTGCTATTTGCTAAATAGGAAAAAATTTATAAGGCAAATAGGTTCGATGTATACTGTTGTAAATATTTTTCGACGAGTTTGTATTTATTTTTGCTAGTAAGTAAATGCTGATGTTTTATAATGTTGTTTACCTCTCAGCAATTAACCATACAAAATTAATCAAGAATATCTGTGATGAATTTTGCCTTGACCATTAATAAACTAGATCTTCGTTAGTTCCTCAGTTCCTATACTATACTATGACTTTTTTAGTCATAGAGGGCCTGTCATAACCTCACTTTTCCTGTTCAATACTTGGCTAAGTGAACTGATGTGATGTCTAGTGTGAATACACCCTGATGTTGAAGTGACATGATGTCCTGTTCCATTGGCGTCTAGTGCAAATCGGCCTTTAATCAGCTCCAGGAAAGAAATACCTAGCCTAACAAATGGATCAGCAGTTTGTGTTTTCTTGCTGAAGTCTCTGTACTTGGATCCTCAAATACGAGTACAACAGATTTCCTTGCTTACTGTCTGATTTTGTAACTATGATTGTGTGTGCCATTGTTTACAATAAGTCTAGCTTTACTCATTAGTACTGATTGAAGCTCATCTTACTTGTCATCATAATTTTGGTTCTGTATTGTACATTTGATGAGGAACTTTGCGACATTCTTGATTCCCAGCAGCGACCTGTATGTGTCTGTCGTGCTGCAACACAAAATATTTAATAGCAAGAAACATAATGGTACGTTTGTCATATCAGTTCTCTATGCATTGTTGTACTTAATCTAGCTTGGGACAGAAACATAATACATAGAAAATCTTCCACGACACCTGCTACTGAAGATGCCTTGCAGTGAATAAAGGTGAAACGCGTATGGCACGAAAACAGTGTTTCAATCAATTGTAGTCAGATGGTCCAAAAAGCAAAAGTTATTAATAGACCGTAATATTACACGCAACTGAGGAAGACAGGACTACAAAAGTCGAAGGTGGTCATGTTTATTTGCACTATGTGCAAGGGAATTTGAATTATAAAGAACTTCACGTCTCTTGTTCTCTGTTCCACTCTAGCTAGCACTTGTACAATAACTGAACAGTCCATCCAAAAATGTTGAGGAATGAATAAGAGTTACTATCAGTGGATAGCAATAGCATCACGCTAATTCATAGTTGTTGTCTCACTACAATTGCTACTGCTACCTCTGTGTGAAACATCATCATAAAAAGTCAAGGGGACACATACATTACGTATGGTGAATTGAATGGAAGATGCTGTTCTCTGGTGGCGTCCTTAGTACTACCCCTAGGAAGACAATGAGTCCTCGACAGACCTTGGCTCATAATAGCTTGCTGGCAGCTGGTTTAAAAATATTTTCTGTCATGGAGATAAGAACATTGCATGGCATGTCATGTGCAGTCCACAAAGACACCATTGATATCGCATCCTTCCTCTAGTGATTGCGCACCGTCGTCGCTTTGTGTAGGTGCAGGAGACAACATTAGAAAGTTCTGTGCCATGGTGCAGCTCATGCAGTTGAATGCAGTGTGATGGTAGATGACACTAATCGACCTGCGTCCTGACATTCGCCTTGCGAACCACTGGGAATATCAGCCAGAGAACTGGAAGTAGGACGTTCATCCATCAGCACAGGTGGATGCAGAGTGGTGCTGTTGAGGACAACAAGGACTTTGAGGCTGATACAGTCCCAATGTCCATGACTGACTTCGCTTCGGTAGCTGTTTGAGTGGGCAAGATTTGACTTCCATGTCAGAGTCACTCACTGACGCATGCTCACAAACACCACACACCAGTAAAGGCTGCTCAGAGGCAGCAGCTTGGATCGTAGGCAGAATGTCTGAAAAACGAAAATCTGCACCAGAAACACAATAATCTCGAAGTCATAGTTGGTTTTGATGTTGTTACTGTGTTTTGCTGTGAACAGTACAATAAGTTTGACCAATCATCTGAGTGATGATGCCAGATTCCCAGTTACGAGGTTTGTTAGAGACTTTTTCTTTGTGAAGAACTTCGTTCCGAAACTGAACGCTGAAGCAGGATACAGAGGGTGAAATAGATGTAATGAAGTGCAGGGATGATGGTCATTCTGCTGCTGTAGTGTCATGAAAGGGCAGACTGCGATAGGTGCTGGGAAATAACAATAAACCATTGTCACTTGAGATTGAGGCACACAGTTTGATCATCTGAGCCTTGAAAATGAGAACGAAATGTTTGGTTTCACCGTTCAAGTAAGGAGGGAATGGAGCCAGTCGCAAATCTGCTGAAACCCAATGAAGAAAACTGTGGACCATTGTCCAAGACGATTGTATGTGGCAAGCCTACCGAATAAAAGACAGAAGCACGTTCCTTGGGTGTGCTAATGCTGGTCGTCGAACTCATTGGAAGCAAAAGTGGATAACTACTGTATGCATAGACGATAATGAGCCACTTTGTGTTTCAGGTCAGACCAGCAAAATCAATGTGGATGCATTTGCCAAGGACTGTCAGGTTGTGGCTAATGTGTCTGCTGCTTAACACAATTTCCACAAAAATTTTCTTAACATATGAAACAAAATAGATGCTAGTCCTTCAGTAAGTGAAACAACATAAATAATCAGTCGTAAATAATGGTGCCACTGAGACTTCCAGAATCACAAAGTAAATAGATAAGTTCCACAATACTTGAAAGAGCCACACAGGTTTCAGTGAACACAATCTTAAACTCTTAAGAGCTTTACGTTAAAAACAGTGAATTAAGTTTCTGTAGTCACACACTCTTTAACAAGTATAATCTTGAAGTCGTAATAACTTCAGGTTAAAATGGAAAAATAAGTTTCTCACTTCAGGTTTGAAAGCAAAGTTAAAATTCCAAGCTACAGTCTAGAAGAACATACACTTAAAAACTCTTATTGAGTAATCCGCTGAAGAAGTGATGAGAGCCAACAGTAATGAAATATCTGAGTTCGCCATGGATAGAAACTTCCGGTCTAACACTACCTTGTCGATCAATAGAACAACAGCGCAGTTATATCGAGTATCAATGAACATGTAGCAGATCACTTAGATTTCCAGGTGAGGAGGCAATGTGCTGTCCTGAAGTTTATGGCCCAGTCCTTGGCACAGCATAGTGGAGATCAGGTTGCTGGCTGCGACAGAATTGTCTGTTTTTGGCTATTGACATGGTCGATGGATGAAGAACTGTGGTTCGCCAACGAACTCTACTGTTGCCGTGTATGCCACCAGGTGGCCTTGCTGGAGTGCTGTTGTCCCCCTCTGCTAGTCTGCCCATAGAGTTCTGGGTTGAAAAGCTCCATTATCTGCACTTTATGGGCTGGGCTCACTGCAACACAGACGACGAATAAGTTGTGTACGGTGCCTTCGACACCTGATGTCTAGGTTGCTATGGCAGTGGCCAACTAAAAAGTAATTGGTGCGGCTCTCGGGATTGTCTGTGCAAGCACAGCAGTGGGCAGTCTTCTGTTCTGTCGTCTTGTCAAGTCCAAAGTACATATAATGTTCGTGTGCTAGCTTCTTAGTTTTGAGAATACTTGCGCTGTTGTTGATGTAGATGTGATAACTGTAACTTGGGGTGTCATAATTGCTCATATGTGTTCTAATTAATTAATGTGACTGTAACATCACTGTCTAACTGAAACGGTACAGTTTCATTGCAAACCTGTAAGGAGATGCACAGTTTGCAGTTTTTCCTTTGAATGAAGTTGTCAGCTATGACTTTTGCAAGACTACCTTCCTCTGACTTTTGAGTGACTTGAGTATTCTTCTGTTTTACTAACTGAGTAAAGCTGATTTGAATGAGCATAATTTTCCACTGAATGTGTTACTTTTCGTTTCTTGTCCTTGTGTCTACAGTTTCTGTGAGTACTTCCACGAGGAGTAGGCGTGGAATCGGAACGTGAGGGCATATTGACTTCGATTTTCTCAGTTTTTTATTGACGTGAAACAACATTTACTTTGTGACTCTTGGCAGGAACACTTGCTGAGTGTGCCCTGACTTGGCAGTGTTGGCATTTGGCTTGGTGAAAGAAACGGTGTTTGCGGGCATGAATTATGTAGCACATAGCGCAAGACTTCAGAGCATGTAAAGCAGGAAAAAAGGCTGAGTGCCTCACCTGCCTACGTCGCAGCAGCTGCAGGTGTTGTCAACATGAGCCACACAGGATGGGCATGCTTAGAATTATCCGCTGTCAGTGTTGCAACAATAGGCGCGTTTAAGTCAAATTCTGTGAAGTATTGTACTTCCTGCGTTTCAGTCACTCTAAGTACTGGCTGGCGGGCTATATGACTGGTGACAATCAGGTTGGTATCCCATGATGCTTTGGGTGGCTTGCGATCTCATTGACTGGAGCAGAGTTGTCTTCAGTGATGAGTCTCGCTTACATTAGTGTACATCAGTGAGACCAGGATTGCGATGTTTTAAAATCTCAGCCTGTATTCTGTTGTTAATGAGGTACTGACTAATTGTTTCATGAAGCATTTTCTCTTGAAAAGATGCTGTACAAGTGCAGTTAAATTTATATTTCCTCATGAAGCCCCTCAGTTCAGTGATCCATTCATTGGAAGTTTGAATACTATGACAATGCGTAACAAAAATTTGAAATGTACAGTAGTTACATGAATTTGAGTTTCAAAAAACTCGTCTAACTTCTTAATGACTTCCTCATAGGATAGGCTGTACTTGGGGAAAAATATTACTACATAATCTAAACATGTTCACTCCTATCCACAAAAAAGAAAGAATATCGTGAGTCACCTGAGATTTTGTAGGCTGTGAAATATTGCTCCATCTGCAACTTATATTCCGTCCCGTCCTTTTGTTTTGTATCGAAGGAATAGACGGGAGGAGGCAGCTCCTAGCTGCTGGAATTCTTTGCTTTTGTAATAG
The DNA here is from genome assembly GCF_023864345.2 of Schistocerca serialis cubense. Taxonomy (NCBI): domain Eukaryota; kingdom Metazoa; phylum Arthropoda; class Insecta; order Orthoptera; family Acrididae; genus Schistocerca; species Schistocerca serialis. The sequence continues at coordinate 560,260,271 of NC_064642.1, read as the reverse complement.
TTTGTTGCTGGCCTTGCTGAACATTCAATAGTCTCATAAGGGTCGACAGTAATATTTGTATTTGTTGGATTAGAAATAGAATAAGTGCATTACGCGATGGCTTTCGTGTAATTGACATTTTATACAAGAAATCAAATATACTTTAGTAGATTATGAATATAATGGAACGACAAACAGTAAGTTTGATTACTGTCTGACATTGACCTACATCCGACCTCATTTTCAGAAATGTCTGTTGTCTCCATGGTCGTAAGAGATGATGTAGACACTGCAGCCATCAAATAAGTGAGTAACACATGAGCTTATTTATTTACACTATACACAAGATAACTTAAACTGACATAACTTGGAGTCTGTGCTACTCTGTTCACTAAAGTACCCATATGACTACAGATCAGCCTGTGCATAAATGTCGATCACTGAACAATGGTTTCTACCACTGAATATCAGTGGCATCATATTAGTTGTTCAGAACTGAAGAAACTGCAAAAAGATAGGAATTTAAGGAGATAAGACCTGGATAAACTGAAAGCACAAGAGGCTGTAGAGAGTTTCAGAGAGAGCGTTAGGGAACGATTGACAGGAACAGGAAAGGGAAATAGAGTTGAAGAAGAAAGAGTAGCTTTGAGAGATGAAATAGTGAAGGCAGCAGAGGATCAAATAGGTGGAAAGACGAGGGCTAGTAGAAATCCTTGGATAACAGAATGTATATTGACTTCGATTGATGAAACGAGAAAATATAAAAATGCAGTAAATGAAGCTGGCAAAAACGAACACAAGCGTCTCAAAAATGAGATCGATAGGAAGTGCAAAATGGCTAAGCGGGGATGGCTAGAGGACAAATGTAAGGATGTAGAGGCATATATCACGAAAATCAAGAGCTCAGATGGAAAACCACTTCTAAGCAAAGAAGGGAAAGCAGAAAGGTGGAAGGAGTATATAGAGGATTTATACAAGCGCGATGTACTGGAGGGTAATATTATGGAAATGGAAGAGGATGTAGATGAAGATGAAATGGGAGATATGATACTGTGTGACGAGTCTGACAGAGCACTGAAAGACCTGAGTCGAAACAAGGCCCTGGGAGTAGACAACATTCTATTAGAACTACTGATAGCCTGACAAAACTCTATCATCTGGTGAGCAAGATGTATGAACATGCGAAACACCCTCAGCCTTCAAGAAGAGTATAACAATTTCAATCCCACAGAAAGCAGGTGTTGACAGGTGTGAAAATTGCCCAACTATCAGTTTCATAAGTCACAGCTGCAAAATACTAAAACGAATTCTTTACAGACGAATGGAAAAACTGGTAGGAGCTGACCTTGGGGAAGACCAGTTTGGATTCTGTAGAAATGTTGGAACACGTGAGGCAATACTGACCCTACGACTTATCTTAGAAGATACATTAAGGAAAGGCAAACCTACGTTTCTAGCATTTGTAGACTTAAAGAAAGCTTTTGACAATGTTGGCTGGAATACTCTTTTTCAAATTCTGAAGGTGGTAGGGGTCAAATACAGGGAGCGAAAGGCTATTTACAATTTTTACAGAAACCAGATGGCAGTTATAAGAGTTGAGAGGCATGAAGTGAAGCATTGTTTGGGAAGGGAGTGAGACAGGGTTGTAGCCTATCCACGATGTTATTCAATCTGTATACTGAGCAAGCAGTAAAGGCAAAAAAGAAAAAAATTGAGTAGGAATTAAAATCCATGGCGAAGAAATAATGTCATCCACCTTGCATGATAGCTCCCTTTGCAGCATGGGAGGTACTCTGTGAAATAGTTTTTCTTGTATCTCATGCCTGCAAGACATTTTTCAAAATGTTTCCTATGTAAACACATGCTCTAAATGCGGTAGTATTTTATGCCATTGTGACAGAATCTAATTTTCTAACAAAAAGCCATTCAGTGGGACTTTGTTTAACAATTTTTTTCCTTCCTGTTTCCATACTAAGTTAAATGATCGAAATATGTGTAAAATTATCAGCAATGAGCCAGGAGTGGATTTTTCTTTTCTTCTATTTTCGAATATATTTGTGTGTAAAATTTATCTTTTAAATAAATTAATGCATAGTTTATTGATTTGTTAATTTACATATTCGCTTCACTGTCATCTGTTGATGGCTGCCTATGCTTGCTCAGAAGTTGTTTTTCTCAAGTAACCTATGACTGATTCTATGTATGTATGACGGGACTCTTTCGAGTTACTGACTGATCAAAAACTGGTTATCTTTCTGGATTGTATTCAAAGTAATGACATGTGTTATGGTTGGCAAAGTTTTGACCAAAAAAGTCTAGTTTCTTTTCACTTGTTAAGTTTTGATGAGCTCCCATCCTATCTATATAGTTGCCGCCACTGCTGATACAAATCTTGTAATTTTAGTAACCAGCGTCTTCTGAGTAATAAGTCTATAATTTTTCACATAAATTTTCATTTCCCAACCGTATGACATTTTGATGTGTAGCTAATTGACACACTTGCAGATTCTAGACTTAAACGATTTATGTTAGTTTGAGAGATGATGGTTTACTACTGTTTATTTCATGTTAGTAGTGGCTAGGCGTATATAATTTTCTGTAAACGAACTGGAAACAAGAAACTGTACTTTCTAAGATTACAAGCTTCCCTCGAAAGTGAATTGGGGTTGTCTGCACTGAGTTGTGAACAGGTTCTGCAATCTGTACTTCCGTTCACCTTGTCCTGCCCTCTCTCTGTCTGGCTTTCAAGCATTGTCGTGACATCCCCCACGTAATGTGATGCTTTCTGAGAACATATGCAGCTAAGAAAATCGAAGTAAGCAACATTTCTAAATTCGGTAACCAATGAATTTTTCATGTGGAAGTAATACTTGTGCATTTTTAGTGAAATTATGCAGAACTATTCAAATTTTGTACAGAGAATTCTAGAACTATAGCATATCTATCGCGAACTCAGAAAAATGTGTATTTCTCGAAAGCTGCTTGGCAACATCATAGTTATTCACCTACTCAGAATTGTGCCTATAATTTTTTTCGAGAAATTCTACACAATTCTTCAAAGTTTGTGCAGCAAATTCCAGAACTATAGCATATCTATCAAGAACTCTAAACAAAATGTATATTTTCGAACGTTGGGTGCCACCTACACATAACTGTGTATCTTCTTCCGTATAATTGTGAGTGGTGCACAACATGTGTCACATGCAGTCGACAGAGACATCGTCAGTACCACAGAATGCTTTGTAAATACAGTAAGGTTTAGTGAGTCGCTATTATGCATACAATATAATCATAAAAACATGTATGTTGCAATTCAACAGCCAGCTTTCACAAAGCGGAGTTTCTGCAGACGTTCCAAATATTTTTCCTGAATTACTGGGTGTATAAAAAAAACTCCTCCAAATAGGCCATGAAGGTCCAATGGTACCGACCAGCCCCCATGTCATCCTCAGCCCACAGGCGTCACTGGATGTGGATATGGAGGGACATGTGGTCAGCAAACTCCTCTACCAGCCATTTTGTCAGTTTATGAGACTAGAGCTGCTACTTCGCAATCAACTAGCTCCTCAGTTTGCCTCACGAGGGCAGAGTGCACCCCCACTTGCCAAGAGCGCTCAGCAGGCCTAATGGTTAACCATCCAACTGCTAGCCCAGCCCGACAGCACTTAACTTGAGCGATCTGACGAGAACCAGTGGGTGCAAAAAAAAAAAAAAATTAGTGGCTATTTTGAAGAGGCCTATTACTTTCAGATCCCTTTTGATAATTTTATATCTCCATGAATTATTACTCCTACACAACGTTTTCTGACAGGTACATTTGTAGTCCTTGTCTTTGTCATACCAAGCCTCAGTTGAGTCACTTGCATGAGATAAGAACATGGTGAATGGACCACAACTTCGAGAAATTTCCATTCTTTCTTTCTTTGGGAGATGGGGAAAAGTTTGTTGGTTTTTCTTTATGCTTGGCTGTTGGGAACAAGTCTCAGCTGCAGAGGCTAGTTTCCTGTCATATTTAAAACTGTGTTCTTTTTGTTGGCTCTGTAGAATCTAATGCAGCTCTTTCTAGAACGTGGAACATTTTGTTGTTTGGAGCAAATGTAGGAATAATGGCTGCCTATGCTTTCTCAGCTGCCCCAGTTGGCTCAGTGGCCAATTCTTTATAATAGACCCTATGAATTCATCAGTTAGTGCCCCTACATAAAGAACTGACCCTGAACATTACTCCTGTGGAGATGATAGTGAAATTTTTGTCAGACCCACTCGGAGATTTACGGACTGTTAGCACACATCTCTGATGGAATGTAGTACTAGCTATTAAGTTGGGTTGAGATTTTTTAAGTTAGGTCATGTTCAAACCAGTTGGTATTAGTATGCTCAGGTGTAGGGAGTGTTCTTTGTACTTGGTTTATTCTGCATGTGAAGATTAATTTCTCTTGCGTGGAACTTGGAATCATGAGTTTGAGTTGTTGCCTGCCCTGTATAAAAACTGTGTGGTTTAATGAAGCAGGTGTCTAATTTCATACAAGTTTTGCTGGTAATTGTTATATGTGGCAAGGTGGCTGCAGTACCAACTTCAGTGATTTTGAATCAATGTGGTGCGAGTTTCATGACTGTTTTTACATGGTAGTGGACGACACGTGCTCGCTGGCAACTCTAATTTCCATTGTATCGCACATGGTTGGAAAGATCTGAGGGCTATAAGTCGATTGAAATCCATTAGCCATGGTATAATGTAAATTATCAGCAGCTTCCTGGAATTTGTTGTAGGTTGAGATGATGAGTTATTCACTATCATTAATTTCTCTCTCTCAATTTGCATGTGAGTGCATGACCACAGATTCATCCTAGTCAGTCATTCTTCTTAATGTATGAAGTGATTTCCCATACTGTTTTGCCTATGTCTTTTCTGTCAACGAAATTCATAATAAACAATCAGATTTCTGAATGCTGCCACTTTGTCATTTAAGACTATTCTGTAGCATTTCCTCCAGAGAGCTTTGAACTATAAGCCCTGGCTGGGATGACAGCAAAATCTTTAAGGGTGGGCACTGAAACTCATGGGAGTACTTCTTTTTTTAGGCTAAGATCAGTGTCCAATGATCCAACATTGATTGAAATTAAACTTAATGAGAAGCTCAGATTGGTAGGTACTAGAGATGTTAAAATATTACAAGATTCTCATAACACTACAATGAAAAATAATGTTAGTATGTCACAAGATTCTCATGAAAGCACAGTGAAAAACAATGTTAGTACATTGTATCACAATATCAGGGGATTAAAAACCAAAGTAGATGAGATTCTTGTTTGTTTAGAAGATTTAGAAAATGAGCTCGGAGTAGATGTACTATGCCTGTCTGAACATCATATAGTCACAGGTACGGAAATGATAAATGTAGGTGGATATAAGCTTTCAGCACTTGTAAGTAGAGACACTGTGGAGAGATGAGGAGTTGCCATTTATGTTAAAATCTATCACAGTATGAAAAATTTGGAAACTATTCAATTTTGTGTAGAGCAATATGCAGAAGAATGTGCATGTCAGCTTAAACTAAATAAATGGCACTTTTATAACTTTAGGCCCATATAGGTTCCTATTAGGAAACTTTCAACTATTTTTGAAAACTTAGGTTCTTTGTTGTGCTATCTGTCAGACAGAGGGATCAAATTATTGTTTGTGGGGACTTCAATGTAGATTTTCTGAAACAGTCCAATAGAAAGCTTGACCTTGAAGTATTACTTGGTTCTTTCAATTTGATGTCAGTTATTGATTTTCCTACTCAGGTGTTACAGGAAAGCAGCACACTGATTGATAATGTTTTCATAGACCAAGATAAATTTAATCAATTAAAAACTTTTCCTGTTAAGAATGGTCTGTCTGATCATGATGCACAGCCAGTTATAGTATATGACATAGCTCCATACCGTAATGCAAAACAGTCCTCCAAATTAGTGCATTCAATTAACGATTTAAAATTGAAAATTTTAGGGAAAGCTTCCAACAGTTAGACTGGGCTGAGGTGTACAGGAAACCTGATACTAATTAACCTATTTTGTGAGACCTTTGTGAGTATATTTGAAAACAGTTTCCCTAAGAAAACAGTGAAATATTATTGTAATAAACCATGTAAAAAGCTATGGCTTACTAAAGCGTTTAAAATATCTTGTAAACAGAAAAGCTAGGAGGAGTAATGATCCCAAAACAGTGAAACATTATAAGAAGTACTGCACTGTATTGAGAAAAGTTATTAAAAAGTCCAGAAGTATGTGCATTATGTCTGAGATTAGCACATCTGATAATAAAATTAAAACAATTTGGAATATTTTTAAAAGGGAAACATGGCGACCGATAGCATAGGAAGACTGAATTTCTATTTAACTAAAAAAATTCTTAACAAGAAGTCAGAAGTAGAAAACGTTTTTAATTTTTGAAGTGTTGTAGATAAAATAGAATCTAGCTGTTCATTAGAAAATGAATGACAATATATGGAAGAGGCAATACCTATGCAATTTCATAAAATTGAAATTCCACCCACCTCTCCTTCTGAAATTAGAAAAATATTAAATTCACTCAAAAGTAAAAGTTCACATGGAATTGATGGCATTTCCAACAGAGTATTAAAAGCTTGTTCCCAACAAATAAGTAGGATTCTCGGCCACATATGTAGTAGCCCACTGAAACAAGGCATTTTTCCAGATAGACTGAAATACGCTATTGTTAAACTATTGCATAAAAAACGGGATAGGTCTGATGCTACTGCCCAATCTCACATCTGGTAGCTTTATCCAAAATTCTTGAAGAAGTAATGCATTCAAGAGGAGCATCACATATTTCTAAAAATGAAGTACTAACAAAATGTCAATTTGGTTTTCAGAAAGGCTTTTCAACAGAAAATGCTAAACATACTTTCACTGATCAAATATCAAATGCATTGAATAACCAAACATCACCCATCAGGATATTTTGTGATCTCTCAAAGGCTTTTGATTGTGTGAATCTTGAAATACTTCTAGATAAGCTTAAGTATTGTGATTTGACTGGGACACTACACAAATGATTTAATCCATATGCAGCTGAAGGAATGCAGAAGGTTGAAATTAACAGTACAGATAGTCTGCAAATATCTGGAGAGTCTTCTAACTGGGGAGGTATCAAGAATGTTGTCTCACAGGGTTCAGTCTTGGGTCTCTGTGTTGCCTCCTCAGCTCAGTTCCAAAAGCACATTCCTCTTTTTTGACTTCCCCAATTTCGCACAAGCCAATCACGAGCTGGAGCCCAGCATTCTAAGCTCGGTGAATGGTCTTTGCCCTGCAGACCGATTTGACCAATCAGAGACTTAAAGTTAATTGGCAGAAACCGGAAAAAAATTCAGCTTTGTGGCCTCTTTCCGACTCGTTTGCCATGTCTTTTGCTAACACAATACAGGGTGGAAGCACAGCCCTCCATAAACAGCTTGTTATCTCCCCTGTTGCGTCCACTTCAAAGTTCGCAAAGAACGGCCATAAACTAGCATTGACAAAACATGTTTAGAAACAGAGTCTGCATGTATGGGCACCAGTATTCCTCTCCGACGGATATTTGCAGAGCGTTTACATTTCTTTTGGTGGCTTGCTCGAAAACATGGTCTAGAATGCGCTGTCGGCGACTTTTCGGCGCTAGGCCATATACCTGGACGTCTGCCCCTGTCCGTGGCGCTAAGCTTAATGTATTTCTGCACTTCTGCACGGACCGTCTGGAAATGTCTCAACCGTTCTCCAGAAAAAACACGCTTTGTCGCCCCACCAACGCCGTGCTTTTACTGCAGTCGCCCTGTTCCTTTGAACACAGGTAAAGTTTACCGTATTTTTTCCCTATAGCACGCAAACAAGACCATAAACTGCTGCCCACCATTTCATCACAATGTATGAAGTCAAATCGTCACAAATCATATTCCCTACACCAAAGCAGAATCTGCAATCTCTCATGGACACTCCCTAAATTTTGAGAAAACACAGTTTATACAATTCTGTACAGTAAATGGCATAACACCATTGATAAATATAGATTTTGAATAGAAGTCTGTTGAGGCAGAATATTCGAAATTTCTGGGTGTGTGTATTGATGACAAATTGAATTGGAAGAAATGCTGAAATGGTTAGGTTCAGCTACATATGTTATTAGGGTTATTGCAAATTTTGGTGATAAACATATCAGTAAATTAGCCTACTATGCCTATTTTCATTCACTGCTTTCATATGGCATCACATTTCGGGGCAATTCGTCATTAAAAGAGAAAGTATTCATTGCAAAAAAGTGTTTAATTAGAATAATAGCTGGAGCCCACCAAGATCATATTGCAGACATTTATTTAAATAACATGGGATATTCGCAGTACTTTTGCAATACATATGTTCACTTATAAAATTTGTAATTAATAACCCATCCCAATTCAAAAATCACAGCGAAGTGCATAGCTACAATACTACACTCCTGGAAATTGAAATAAGAACACCGTGAATTCATTGTCCCAGGAAGGGGAAACTTTATTGACACATTCCTGGGGTCAGATACATCACATGATCAAACTGACAGAACCACAGGCACATAGACACAGGCAACAGAGCATGCACAATGTTGGCACTAGTACAGTGTATATCCACCTTTCGCAGCAATGCAGGCTGCTATTCTCCCATGGAGACGATCGTAGAGAAGCTGGATGTAGTCCTGTGGAATGGCTTGCGATGCCATTTCCACCTGGCGCCTCAGTTGGACCAGCGTTCGTGCTGGACGTGCAGACCGCGTGAGACGACGCTTCATCCAGTCCCAAACATGCTCAATGGGGGACAGATCCGGAGATCTTGCTGGCCAGGGTAGTTGACTTACACCTTCTAGAGCACGTTGGGTGGCACGGGATACATGCGGACGTGCGTTGTCCTGTTGGAACAGCACGTTCCCTTGCCGGTCTAGGAATGGTAGAACGATGGGTTCGATGACGGTTTGGATGTACCGTGCAGTATTCAGTGTCCCCTCAACGATCACCAGTGGTGTACGGCCAGTGTAGGAGATCGCTCCCCACACCATGATGCCGGGTGTTGGCCCTGTATGCCTCGGTCGTATGCAGTCCTGATTGTGGCGCTCACCTGCACGGCGCTAAACACGCATACGACCATCGTTGGCACCAAGGCAGAAGCGACTCTCATCGCTGAAGACGACACGTCTCCATTCGTCCCTCCATTCACGCCTGTCGCGACACCACTGGAGGCGGGCTGCACAGCTTCATGGAGACGGTTGCGAATGGTCCTCGCCTATACCCCAGGAGCAACAGTGTCCCTAATTTGCTGGGAAGTGGCGGTGCGGTCCCCTACGGCACTGCGTAGGATCCTACGGTCTTGGCGTGCATCCGTGCGTCGCTGCGGTCCGGTCCCAGATCGACGGGCACGTGCACCTTCCGCCGACCACTGGCGACAACATCGATGTACTGTGGAGACCTCACGCCCCACGTGTTGAGCAATTCGGCGGTACGTCCACCCGGCCTCCCGCATGCCCACTATACGCCCTCGCTCAAAGTCCGTCAACTGCACATACGGTTCACGTCCACGCTGTCGCGGCATGCTACCAGTGTTAAAGACTGCGATTGAGCTCCGTATGCCACGGCAAACTGGCTGACACTGACGGCGGCGGTGCACAAATGCTGCGCAGCTAGCGCCATTCGACGGCCAACACCGCGGTTCCTGGTGCGTCCGCTGTGCCGTGCGTGTGATCATTGCTTGTACAGCCCTCTCGCAGTGTCCGGAGCAAGTATGGTGGGTCTGACACACCGGTGTCAATGTGTTCTTTTTTCCATTTCCAGGAGTGTAGAAGAAAGCATAATCATCATTGTTCTGGATTAAATCTCACTTTGACCCAGAAGGGGGCGAATTATGATGCCACAAAAATCTTTGGTTATTTACCAAATACTGAGTCTTGGTAGTGAGTCTGCTCGGTTCTGTAAATGGTGATATAGAGAATAAGCTGACATAAATTAAACATAGGCTACCCTCTTTCATATGTCGAACCTGCCATAGAATATTGACATCACAATTACGTTCCAGTTTACATGGTCATGCAAAATAATAGATTATAAGATGTATATTAAGTAACTAATTTCAACAGGTCACATGCAGTTCTCCTTGCACCTTAAATGCTCCACATTGCCTAACAGCATAGTTTTTCCATGGCGTTGTATTGTCTATTGTTTTGCCTGCACTTCTGGTTTGCATTGTATGTCATCCTGAAGAGATTGTGTTAGTTGCTTTTATAAGCCAAAATTTGTGTTACAGCAGATTAGAGTAACTTTATGCAGTACTAAGTTATGATATATTTCTATGTGTAGCAAGGCATTCTAAAACATTGTGAAAGCCATGATCACTGCAGCACACATGCATATGAGAACTTTAGCTGGGTTGTGTAGTGAAGAAAGTGATATAGCAGAGGATCACGTATTGTTTGGAATTCTGTAATCATTTGGAGAGGCATGAGCTGGACCCTATAGAAACCTAATAGTCTCAAGGGACATGGACGAAAGTGAAATACAATGCGAAATGGGACCAGAATAAAGAAGGTCTGTGCCAATGGGTAGAGCCGAATGGAGCACAGCCATCAGGGCAACATACAACCCAAAGAATGGCAGCAGGTAGTGGCAGAGGTTGTTCATCCAGGCTCGGATGGCAGGGCACCTGTCGAAACCAGACTAACTGTAGAAATGTTTGATTGTCAGGCTCATCAAGCTTGGATGTCTCAGCAATTTAAGATGGAAACTGACGAGTAGGAAGCGCGTAATGCAAGGCAATGGTAGCACAAGAAGTGAGAGGTGAAAAGCTTGAAAGAAAAACAGAGGAGCACAGAGCGATAAGTTAGATTCATTCATAGAAGGAATTCAGAGGATTAGAAGGCAGTTTGCGAAACAATTGATGTGCAGTCCGATAAGCTTAATGCAGTAGTGCAGTATTCGAGAAGGCAGATGAGCTAAGAAAGGGTTGCAGTAATGGACAGATTGATAGTGTGCTAGAGAATTTAACAACTGTCATTGAACAAATATGCGGCACCACAGAACTGATTCCAATGAAGGTTATTGAGAATCAAGTAGTGAACACTGGTACTGATAGCGATGCACTGCAAGTATGATGCACATATTTGACTCAGCGAATGCAGAACATTGCGGTTCTAACAATGATCGGTGGTTTTACCCATAAATGAAGACATACAGAGAGAGGTCTTTCTTGTGCTTTGCGGTTAAGGTTGCACAATAACCTGAAGAGATTAAGCTGTGCTGGAGCCTGTGCAGAACTGTTGATTTTAGGAGAATGTTGTAGAGAGATACTGGGTTTTGTAGAGAGGCATATTATTGAGATTTTAGAGATTTAGCAGAGAGCTGTTAGAGAGCTTTGCTGTAGAGATTTTGAACAGAGATGTAGGAGAGGACTGTGTTGTGTATTAATTCCCTCATGAGGTTAATGGTGGTTTATTTGTTAATGGGAGCAAAGCACTGTTAGATTATTGAGGGGGAAACACCTCACTTGGACATTTTAACTGTATTAATATTCGAATCTTGTGTGTCACGTGGGAGTTCGAAAATTTCGTTGAGTGAATATTTTTAGAGATTCACGAGAACCTACAGTATGTCACTGACATTTTTTTATAGACGCCATATAGTAACCATAGGGGTTATTATAAGCTTACTGGTAGACAAAAGATGAAAGAACGATGGGATGAGAAAGAATTCTGCCCTTTTTCTTGAACTTTTGGAAAGTAAGAGTTTGAAAAACGAGGTATGGATTGGTTAATCAGATCATGTTAAGTCTTCATATTTTTTCTGTTTTTCCTTGACTCAGATTTATGAGCATTTATTTCCTTTCTTCAACAGTAAAATGAATGTGATAATCAGTACATCAGTCTAAATATGTAATTATCTTATTGACCAGCGGTGTGATGAGTGTGGTGTGTGATTGATTCAGTAAACTTGTGGACTAGAGCACTGGTTTTCAAACTTATGGAAGGGAGCATGGCCAGGGCAAGCGGCACCAACTCATTACGTTATTAAAAAAAAACTAACTATTTAATCAAAACAAATGCATTAGTACTATAATGAACTGTTTATTGGGTACCCAGAATTTCCTGTGTACTCTTAGCTAATGAACCTGAATGTAAGTGCAGTAACTGACTGTAGCGTACGAGTACAGTAGATGTGCAGTTTTGGTGCTCGAGTCTTAGTTGGACATGTTCTGTCAGTATCGATAAAACAAACAGTTTAGTCATGTGTAAGTCTGATGTGAATGTAAACACACGTCTCGAATGGCATTTATGGACTAAACATAGCGCTTTAAAAGGTAAGTTGATGGAGTTTTTCGTTGCAAAATGTGCGAATTTGAAATGTATGAAATTGGATGGTACTGGATACGTTGCTCATTCCTCTGAAAAAGCAATCCTAGTTCCCTATGAGCTATCGCAACTCATCGCAAAAGCTACGAAAAGTCATATTGTCGGAGAAAGACTTGAAAGAACCTGTATTTTGGAAGCATATTGTCGGAGAAAGACTTGAAAAAACCTGTATTTTGGAAGCAGTTGATATTGTTTTTGGACCAGAAGGTGAACAAAAACATCCACAAATACTGCTTTGTGACAACACTGTGAAATGTCGAATTGATGATATGGCTGAACACATAACAAATCAGGTAGTGCACGCTGTGAAAGAATTAGAATTTTTGGGAAAACAGTTAGACCAGAGTACAGATGTTGCAAATAGTCGTCAACTAAACAAAACCGAGATGCTATTTTCGACAGAGCTAGCGACTACTTCAAAAACAATTCATATAATTACAGTGATATCTAAATTCTTTTACAAATATGAACCGTCATGGCAGAAGCTGATCGGGGTATGCACAGATGGCGCCCCGTCAAAGCTTGGATCTCGGTCAGGATTCGTGCAGATTATCAGAGAAATGGTATTCAATCCACTGCATCATACACCGTCGGGCCTAGGCAGCTAAGATACTTCCAAACGAACTCAACGACCTCTTAAAATTATACATCAAAACTGTGAATCATGTTAAAGAGTGTGCAGTAAATACTCGTTTTTATCGGCGCTTTGTGAAGATTTCGGAACAGAACATAAAAAAACTGCTGTTTCATATGAATGTACGCTGGCTCTCAAAAAAAAAATGTTAGCTAGATAAAGCGATTCAGTTTTTGGAAATTGAAAACCAAACTGAATTGTGTGTTGAACTCAGTAAGCCAAGAGGTCAAGTTGCGTTCACTTATCTGCGGATATTTTCAATTCGTTGAACTCAACAAATTTGAAATTGCAATGTGAAGATAATTTATCATCAGGATGCCATTGCAGAGTATATTAATGAGCTGAAGCTTTGGAAATGTAAAATTGTAGCCTGCAATTATTCCTATTTTTCTTAATTAATTGGAGTCCTAAGGAAAAAGCACTCTTTATGGAGGTCTTTGAGCAAACTGATACTAAGAATAAAATATCACATCATTTGCAACGTCTGACGGCTTCAAACGCTACATCCCTAGCTCGTGTGATAAAAACATTTACAGACTGGTAACAGAACGTTTTCACGTTGACACAGATGTGCTGTCAGGAACACTGTAAGAACTAGGTTTCGAAATTAAAAACGCTTCCACAGCCAAATATGACTTTGAAAAGATGGGTAAGATTTTATTTTGGGTAAAATATCTGAAAGCAAGCACTGCAACTGCGCTTATCATTTTCGCGCACTTATTTGGGCGAAAGGGCGTTTTCAGCAGTTGTAGCCATGAAAACAAAATGGGGAAGATAGCTCAATACCGCTAGTGAATTACGCTGTGCACTTTTTACTATTCAACCAAGAACTGAAAATCTTTGAAAAATGCAAGTACATCCATCACACTGATTTACTTTTTTTCTGTTACCAAATGTGGGTGTAATAAAATATTTATATTACAAAATATTTATTTTTAAATCTGTTACTGTAGGTTATCCGTCTTGAGCTGACTGCAATCTAATTAAAAAGAACTACACCAGACGCACTTCGCTTTTATTTACAGACCATCTTCAGTGTTTATTCTGTAACTTGGATACATATGTTAGTACATTTTTTGTTTGTTTTAGGTTAAAAACAACGTTTTCTTTATAAAGTTGGTCTGTAAGCTACTTACGGTGTTACATAATCTGCTCCTTTCCTCCTTGCTGGCAGTGGTTAGTGTCAACAGGCTTCATTTCACATCTGCACTTGGCAGTTTTGGCATTCTGGAGTAATTCCTGCACTGCACTATTTATAATTGACTTTCTTAAACTGTTTTTCATTCTGCACTGCCACAGTGTTTATGCCTGTTACTTTGTTTTCGTTCTCATTGTGAGTGTTGCCAACCTACGAAATGATTTTGTGTTTGTGTTTGTATGTGTGTGTGTGTGTGTGTGTGTGAGAGAGAGAGAGAGAGAGAGAGAGAGAGAGAGAGAGAGAGAGAGAGAGAGTTAGTAAATTTGTCTTGCAGGAGTGGAGGTGGATTGATTTTTTTTTGTAGGTGGGAGAGGGGGAGGGGGGAGGGGGGAAGACAAGGATGGGCCTGGTCAGTGGTTATAGGACAGAATCTGGGAGGAAATGGTAGTGGTAAATGGAGCCTGTGGTTATATGTGTGCTTTTAATGTTATACTAAGTGGCCAGTCAGTTTAAAGAGTGAGTGGTTTGCCAAGTTGTACTGATCATTTATGAGTTGTTTCTTTTCCGTTATGGTTTTTTGGATGTGGCAGCTTTCCTGTTGAGATGGTGTTTTTGTTGTAGTTTATCCTTATGTTTTCAATTTCTATGTCTCTGATTGCAATTTTATGTTGGTATTGGTGTAAGTGTTCTGCAAAAGTTGACTGATTTGTCCTATACTTCCATGCCCTTACATGCACTTTGGAGGTGTCAGATGTCATCCTGGTTTGACCGAATTTCCATGCAAACGCGTGTATTGATCATTTTAGGGAATAAATGCGTATGTCGAAGAATTTTTTATTTAATATCTTGTATTTAGAAATTTATGAGGGACATAAATAATTTTCCTGGCGTCAATGGAGATGTTTCAATAACTTGCATAGGCATAATAGGTACTATCTTTTCTCATGTGAATTAAGACCAAATTGAAGATTATGTAAAATTTATGGTAATTTGGTTGAACTAATTATTATTTTACAACTGAAAAATTTTGGCAATATTTGAAGGACTTTGTTTCATAGAATTGTATGAAAAATTCCCATGTCTATGTTAAGATGTTAGTCGACAAAGCAAAAGTGCTTTCCTGTCACCCACAAAGAAAAGTGACATAGAGAAGTACAGTACACACATGTTTAGTAGTTCTTCCTGTCGCATCTAGAGCAAGTCGGAACATTTCGTGTCGATAAATTCTTTTTCCGATTGGCGTCATCGTCAAAATCTTACTGTTGTGGCACTAAAGATGCGAGGAAGTGGTGCTGTGCCATCGTATATTGTCTGACGTTGACATCTTAAATAATAACGAAACGAGCGTTTAATTACTAAGGCAATAATTGTATTTATATAAAGTGACCTGACACGAACTAAAATGGTCATTATGTTTTTAAATGACGCTTTTCTCTACTACCTGCTTGGTGTTACAACACCTTTCAGACAGTTCCATTTTCCTTGATACGTGTGAATAACGCATTTGACGATGAGTATGTATCTGTATAACGCGCAGTGTGCACTTTGTGTATACCATTGCAGGTTTTTGGTACAATGCACGTGAACTTGTCAGTTAGCAGCTCCGAAACGGAGACTGATAAATATTCCCCCTAACACGTCACCCCTTACCCCGGCGAACTTCCTCTCTCTCCTCCGCGTGCACGCCCTTGAGATAACACACTAACTCCAAATATTCGTACTGAAGCAAATACTCTACTGCTCATAATCCGATGAACATGTGGACGTCAGTATAAATTTGTGTAAAACTGTGAAGTATACTCATTGTACTGATAATTATTCGAAAATGAGACCTAGCTGCAAAATGAATTGAGGAGACAATTTTTAAGAATGGAAGTTTTTGTTCGGGTTGTCGAATGCGCAATTTTAGTTAGCAGCTTACCTTAAAGATACAGAGGGAGTGTTGATTAGCCGCCATAATCGTGACAGGGGCAATGCTGGCTTGGCTTCACACTGGTGCTCCCAACCCACAGGTGTGTGCACATCCTATAAAAGTTGCCCTTTGGCTAACGTTTTGGATAAAAGCTTGTGCAAAATTGAAGTAAGTATAAAACTGAAACTGAATTTTGATGCTGCATGTTTCTGTTGTTTTTTGGTTCAAAAATGGTTCAAATGGCTCTGATCAGTATGGGACTCAACTACTGTGGTCATTAGTCCCCTAGAACTTAGAACTAGTTAAACCTAACTAACCTAAGGACATCACACACATCCATGCCCGAGGCAGGATTTGAACCTGCGACCGTAGCAGCAGCGCGGCTCCGGACTGGAGCGCCTAGAACCGCACTGCCACTGTGGATGGCTTTTTGCTTCATTGTGCAATTTTGATCTTGTAGCAGTTCATGAATGCAAACAAGTTTAAGATACGATAGTGTATGGAAATTGGGGCTCTAATTATAAGTCTTCACGAATCTATGTTACTTCTGTGTGGTATCTACACCTAAGGGCTGATCGATATACACTCCTGGAAATTGAAATAAGAACACCGTGAATTCATTGTCCCAGGAAGGGGAAACTTTATTGACACATTCCTGGGGTCAGATACATCACATGATCACACTGACAGAACCACAGGCACATAGACACAGGCAACAGAGCATGCACAATGTCGGCACTAGTACAGTGTATATCCACCTTTCGCAGCAATGCAGGCTGCTATTCTCCCATGGAGACGATCGTAGAGATGCTGGATGTAGTCCTGTGGAACGGCTTGCCATGCCATTTCCACCTGGCGCCTCAGTTGGACCAGCGTTCGTGCTGGACGTGCAGACCGCGTGTGACGACGCTTCATCCAGTCCCAAACATGCTCAATGGGGGACAGATCCGGAGATCTTGCTGGCCAGGGTAGTTGACTTACACCTTCTAGAGCACGTTGGGTGGCACGGGATACATGCGGACGTGCATTGTCCTGTTGGAACAGCAAGTTCCCTTGCCGGTCTAGGAATGGTAGAACGATGGGTTCGATGACGGTTTGGATGTACCGTGCACTATTCAGTGTCCCCTCGACGATCACCAGCGGTGTACGGCCAGTGTAGGAGATCGCTCCCCACACCATGATGCCGGGTGTTGGCCCTGTGTGCCTCGGTCGTATGCAGTCCTGATTGTGGCGCTCACCTGCACGGCGCCAAACACGCATACGACCATCATTGGCACCAAGGCAGAAGCGACTCTCATCGCTGAAGACGACACGTCTCCATTCGTCCCTCCATTCACGCCTGTCGCGACACCACTGGAGGCGGGCTGCACGATGTTGGGGCGTGAGCGGAAGACGGCCTAACGGTGTGCGGGACCGTAGCCCAGCTTCATGGAGACGGTTGCGAATGGTCCTCGCCGATACCCCAGGAGCAACAGTGTCCCTAATTTGCTGGGAAGTGGCGGTGCGGTCCCCTACGGCACTGCATAGGATCCTACGGCCTTGGCGTGCATCCGTGCGTTGCTGCGGTCCGGTCCCAGGTCGACGGGCACGTGCACCTTCCGCCGACCACTGGCGACAACATCGATGTACTGTGGAGACCTCACGCCCCACGTGTTGAGCAATTCGGCGGTACGTCCACCCGGCCTCCCGCATGCCCACTATACGCCCTCGCTCAAAGTCCGTCAACCGCACATACGGTTCACGTCCATGCTGTCGCGGCATGCTACCAGTGTTAAAGACTGCGATGGAGCTCCGTATGCCACGGCAAACTGGCTGACACTGACGGCGGCGGTGCACAAATGCTGCGCAGCTAGCGCCATTCGACGCCCAACACCGCGGTTCCTGGTGTGTCCGCTGTGCCGTGCGTGTGATCATTGCTTGTGCAGCCCTCTCGCAGTGTCCGGAGCAAGTATGGTGGGTCTGACACACCGGTGTCAATGTGTTCTTTTTTCCATTTCCAGGAGTGTAGGTTATATGCATCACCTTTATGTTGGCAGTGCCGAGAGAAAAATTAATACAGATTCATTTCTCCTTTCATGACGCCCTCTCCTCACCAAGTCCTCATTATCTCCCCCCCCCCCCAACCAGACAATGAGCTAATCGGTCGCATTTTCAGGTTCTTGCGTTAGGTAAGACAGTGTTATTATTTTGAAGGGGGGCAGTAGATGGACATGACAAACAATAATTTGGGAGCCACGAACTAGAGTATCAGCCTATGTGAATAAATATTTTGGTAATTGCTGGTCAAGTACCTCCAGCCGCGGAAGTTGAACATGTGCCAGAACAAATGGACATGGCCAGCCCATAGTGGGCTCCGCGTCCGCGGCGGCTCTTCCATGCAGCGGCTCTCCTGCAGCGAGGTTGCCACCGCTGCACCACGTGCAGACCGCGGCCAATAGCCGCTCCCTCCAGTTTCGTATATAGGGACCCGCTCTGCCCTAGTCCAGACGTTCTCCCATTATTCTGTTTTAAGTTCCCCTTTCTCGCCTTATGTATGTAATATGTTACTCTTATGTCACTCGGCTGAAGAGCGGCGGATTGTGCCGCTGACAGCCCTCCCCTGCCCATATGGGGCAGGGGAATGAAATCACAATAAAGAAAAAAAACCAAAAACCTAGTCCAGTCAGTCTGGTACTCGCTCTGGATTGCGTCTGTATCTCGGCGGTACTGCGTTCTGCTCGTTGCTTGTTGTTGACATTTGCCTGGCTCTGGTTCCGAGTGGATTTACTGTTGGTGTTTGGTGTTGTGGTTTCTACAAGCCTCCGTTGTTTATCTATTCCTTGTTGTGTCGGTCATAGTCGGTTGGTTGTTGTCGGTTGTCGTTCGTCTGTCGTCCAACTCGTCCTTGTCTTTACCCGGTGGTGCGTGCTCCACCGCCAGCGGCTTCCCCACCTGGTGGTTCCGACCCGCAGTCCTAGGTGTTCCCGCAGTTGGTTTTTGTTACTACAGCTGGTGTGATGTGTGTTTCTGTAGACTAAACTAGCAAGGTCTGGTGATACGCCATGCCTCATTCTTAACAAATGGACATCTGGTTAATCAATAGTGTGTAATTTATTGGGTGGACTGTTTGGTTGACTGACAGTGTCTTTGTACTTTGATGTTTGATTAGTGGAGTTTTTATTGAATGTTGCATAATTCTTTTATACTTATCTGGTCATGATTTTAAATATTGTACATACTCAGGAATCAGGGCCTTACCGAGTCCCTGGCTATACTGGCTCCCATGAAGGGTGTAAGCACACAAAGCGTAAAAACCTATATAATAAAAACGTGAAATACGATTTAATTCTCCTGCCTCTCATGTTTCTTTCTTCTGACTGCGAGAAGAAGACTTGCCCTCAGGTCGCGACTGTGCGCACACAGTTATCACAGTGTCATTTCGTCCAAGCAGCAGCATAAAAAATGATTTCTAATGAACAAGATTCATATGAGTTATGTGTCAACAGTGCACTTACTTCATAAATTGCCAACTACATTTTTTGTACACTACTAGCTCACGTTCAACAATGGAATTTTTGTTGAAACTTCGTTACGGTATAGTAGGATCTAATGGATTCGTGAATGAGTGCTAAAAGAGATATGCTATTTGACTGAAGATTTCAGATTTTTGCTGATTTCTGACAACTAGGGAATGGAATGAAACGGTTTAAGCTTGAATGCTTCAAATTATTTGATAGAATAATAGGTGTATCGGGAAACGGGTTTCACATATAACATCCCATTTCACCTCATTTTAATTTATTGCAGGAATGCCTTAAACGAGAGTTTCCCATTTGGATATTTCGAAGTTTTTTTCAGAGTATGGGTTACTAGTACAGTTGACAGATTAAACTGACAAAATTACCAAATACATCCTGGCAAAAGAATTTTCTGAGCTGATAAAAGTTGTTGCATGCTGCAAAGTTCAAAATAATTCTGTTTTTACTGTATTGACACTGAATTTATTTCTAGTATCAGACCATAAATGATTCACATGACTGAAGATTGGTTCAAATGGCTCTGAGCACTATGGGACTCAACTGCTGTGGTCATAAGTCCCCTAGAACTTAGAACTACTTTAACCTAACTAACCTAAGGACATCACACACATCCATGCCCGAGGCAGGAATCGAACCTGCGACCGTAGCAGTTGTGCGGTTCCAGACTGTAGCACCTTTAACCGCTCGGCCACTCCGGCCGACTGACTGAAGATTATTCCCACACAGACAATGTTGCATCGACCCATCATTACCCTTTGATAACATTTTTTATGTTACATGTTTCTTCAATACCCACCATCTTCGATGCTTGTACAAATTTTTCATATGTAGGAGTTACTCTTTCTGCATTCATACAACTGAAAATATTAAAAGGAGTATTTTCATAGACAGAGAAGTTTTCATGATAATCTTTAGCTCTTTGATAAGGCATGAGAGCTTCATTCTTGAATTTATTTAAGTCAACCGCATTTAGTTTTAACACATCTTGATAAAATTTTGCGCCAAAGAAACAGTCATTCTTATGCGCTATGATATCCAGTTTTAATGTGACTATTGTATTAAATAATTCTAGAATTTTATATGTTTCTGAAATAAATTAACAAATGATACACTAAACAAACGCATCACTCTGACAATCTATTTTATTCATTAGCCATGAAAGACAAAATAAGCTTACTGCACTCACTCTCATTCTCTTGGCAGAAATACATCTTGGTTCCTTTCCAGTCAAGCAAAAGACTTTCCGCAGTTGCCCATCTAACTGTTGTGGCAAAACAAGGCATGATAATCATAATTAATGAAAGCAGAGCATTCTCTAAGCACCTCCACCCTTTTAACACTGAAAGAAAATTCACCAAAACCTTTAGTACAAGAGTTTCAATATCAAAAGGTACTGGCTTCATGGAATGTTTTGCTGCATTACGCAAAACATGACTACTACAATTAGATTTATGGGCTTCAGGGTTCAGATTGACCTCATTTGATTGCGCAAATCAATAAGTAAGTTAGTGATATGAATGTAATCCGAAAAATACTGAACCACCCACTTGTACTTTGGTACCAAATACCGAACATGGACCTGAAATACGTAACAGTTTCGTAAATGACCCAACATCCGATGGCTCAGCTTACAAGTTGCTTCTTCAAACTTTGAAACAGCTTAGGACTTAGGGGATACTTATGACAATGCCAGTGACTGCAGCATGTTGTCAAGGCAGTACAGCAAATTAAACATGATAAAAAACTATTTAAGATAGAGTTTAGCTGAGGTAGACTGTCAAATTGAGCTATCTTGTCATAGAATAGGACACAGCTGCTAGATTTGACATCAGTGACAAAAACCAACACATTTGCTTCGCGAAAGTAAGAAAATGGAAACTAAAATTGTAACAAAAACATAATTCTTGAGAAGACACATATTTCAGCACTTATTTACATCACCTTTTTACTTACGTCCAGTTAATTTATGAAGAACAAATAAATTCTATTCGTTACTGTACATCATATTAAAATCAGTATGCAATAGCTGACATAAAAAATTAGATACAGATTTTGGTTTATTTTCATTTTTTAGAAATTTGATACGATTTGTAATTTATTTACTACATACATTTAATTAGTTGTGTGCAATATTTTCCATTTGTTGTTGTTGCTACCGTTATGGCCTTCAGTCGAAAACCTGGTTTGATGCAGCATGTCATGCTAGTGTATCCTGTGCAAGCCTCTTCATCTCTGCATAACTACCACAACCTACATCCACTTGAACCTGCACCTTAGTACTCTATTCAGGCATTGTTTTACCCTCTCCACAGACACTCACACACACAAACGCATACTTACTTCCGTCACCAAAATGACAATCCCTTGATGCCTCGGGGTGCATGTTAATAACTGATCCATTCTTTGAGTCAAGTTGTGCCTAAATTTAGCTTTTCCCCACTTCGATTTAGTACCTCCTCATTTATTATTCGATCTACCCATCAATTCTTCAGCATTCTTCTATAGCACAACATTTCAAATGCTTCTATCTTCTTCTTATCTGAATGGGTATCGTCAATATTTCACTTCCATACAAAACTATATTCCAGACAAGTACCTTCAGAAAATATTTCCTAACACTTACACTATGTGATCAAAAATATCCGGACACCCCCACAAATATGCATTTTTCATATGAGGTTCATTGTGCTGCCATCTACTGTCAGGTACTCCACATCAGTGACCTCAGTAGCCATTAGACATAGGGAGAGAGCAGGATGCGGCGTTCCGCACAACTCACGGACTTTGAACGTGGTCAGGTGATTGGGTGCCATCTGTGTCACACGTCTGTATGCGAGAGTTCCACACTCCTAAACATCCCTAGGTCCACTGTTTCCGGTGTGATAGTGAAGAGGAAACGTGAAGGGACACGTACAGCACAAAAGTGCACAGGCCAACCTCGTATGCTGACTGACAGAGACCGCCAAGAACTGAAGAGGGACGTAATGTTTAATAGGAAGACATCTATCCAGACCATTACACAGGAATTCCAAATTGTACCAGGACCCACTGCAAATACGGTGACAGTTAGGCAGGAGGTGAGAAAACTTGGATTTCGTGGTCGAGCGGCAGCTCATAAACCACACATCACGTCGGTAAATGCCAAACGACGCCTCGCTTGGTGCAAGAATCGTAAACATTAGACGACTGAACAGTGGAAAAACATTGTGTGGAGTGCCGAATCACGGTACTCAATGTGGCGATCCGATGGAGAATGCCCAGTGTACCTCATCTGCCAGTGTTTAGTGCCAACAGTAAGATTCAGAGGTGGTGGTGTTATGGTATGGTCGTGTTTTTCAAGGAGGTGGCTTGCACTCCTTCTTGTTTTACGTGGCAATATCACAGCACAGGCCTACGTTGATGTTTTAAGCACCTTCTTGAAGAGAAATTCAGGGATGGCCATTGCATCTTTCAACACGGTCGAGCACCTGTTCATAATTCACGGCCTGTGGCGGAGTGGTTACACGACAATAACGTCCCTGTAATGGACTGGTCTGCACAGAGTCCTGACCTGAATCCTATAGAACATCTTTGGGATGTTTTGGAAAGCCGATTTCGTGCCAGGCCTCACCGAGCGACATCGATACCTCCCCTCAGTGCAAAATCCATGAAGAATGGTCTGCCGTTCCCCAAGAAACCTTCCAGCACCTGATTGAACGTATGCCTTCGAGAGTGGAAGCTGTCATCAAGGATGGACCAGCACCATACTGAATTCCAGCCGTACCGATGGAGGGCGCCACAAACTCGTAAGTCATTTTCAGTGAGGTGTCCAGATACTTTTGTTCACATAGTGTAGGTTTTTAATAAAAGTTAACAAATTTGTATTTTTCGTAAATGGTTTTCTTGCTGCTGCCAGTCGGAATTTTATTTCTTCCATACTTAAGCCATCAACAGCAATTTTGCTGCCAAAATAACAAAACTCATATACTAATTTGAATAACAGCAGAGAAGTTTACAACTCTCTCTCACTCCCTTCTCAACTACTGCCTCCCTTTCACTTTTTTCGAATTGTATACCTGCACTCTGTCTTCTACACAAAATCTTAATAATCTTTTGGAGACTGTATTTTATACCTGCTACCTTTCGAATTGTGTAGTCCAGACCAAACTGTCGAAAGCTTTCCCTAAATCTACAAATGCTGTAAACCTATCGTCTAGGAAAAGTCATAGAATCAGTATTGCCTTGCATGTTTCCACATTTTTCCATAAACCAAACTGACCTTCCCTAAGGTTAGCCTCTACCAGTTTTTCAATTCTTCAGTAAATAATTCGTGTCAGTATTTTTCAACCAGTCATTCCTATGAACACCTGCCTTCTTTGGAATTATCTTATTCTTCCTGCAGTCTAAAGCTGTTTCGTCTGTCTCGTAATTATATCTTCCACACCAGGTAGAATAATTTTGTCATGGTTGGCTCTCCAAAGAATCTCAATAATTCTGAGGCAATGTCGTTATTTCCAAGGGCCTTATTGGCCTGTAGGTCTCTCATTGCTTTGTCAATTTCTTCTCGCAGTATCACTTCTTCCCTGTCATCCACATCTACTTCTTCCCTTTCTACAATATTGCCTTCAAGTTTGTTTCCCTTGTATCGCCCCTCTACATATTCCTTCCACCTTCTAGCTTTTCTTTCTCTGCTTAGTACTGGATTGCTATTTGAGCTCTTGATACTCATTCAGCTGCATCTCTTTTCTCCAAAGGTTTCTTTAATTTCCTTACAGACAGCATCTATCTCTCCTCTAGTCAGCCTTGCATTTGTCCTTCATCAATTTGTGCTTAACCTTTTTGCACTTCCTGACAATCTCATTTTTTATGCATTTGTATTCTCTTTTGCGTGCTTCATTTGCTACATTTTTATATTTTCTCTTTCCATCAGTTAAATTCAGTATCTCCTATGATACCCAAAAATTTCGATTAGGCCTTGTCTTTCTACGTATTTGCTCCTCTGCTGCCTTCTCTGTTGCATCTCTCAAAACTACTTATTCATTTCCTACTGTATTCCTTTCCCCTGCTGTAATCAATCATTGCCTATAGCTCCCTCTGATATTCTCTGGTTCTTTCCACTTATCAAGATCTCATCTCCTTAATTTCCTACGTTTTTGTAATTTTTCTTGTTTTAATCTACAGTTCATAACTAATAAATTATGATCAGACTCTACATCTGCTCCTGGAAATGTCTAACTGTTTGAAAATTGGCTTCCAAATCTCTGTCTTACCAATACATACATTGAGGTAAGGAAAGTAATGGGATAGCGATGTGGACATATTCAGAGGGCGGTATTATCATGTACACAAGGTACAAAAGGGTAATACATTGGCAGAGCTGTCATTTGCACTCAGGTGATTCATGGCCACACAATGGGAATTAACGGACTTTGAGAATGTGGTATGGCAGTTGGAACAAGATGCCCGTAACATTCAATTTCGGAAATCGTCAGAGAATTCAGTATTCCGAGATCCAGACTGTCAAGGGAGTGCCGGCAATACCTCTCACCAAGGATAATGAAGTGGCCTAACGGCCTTCATTTAACAACCGAGAGCAGCAGCGTTTGTGTAGAGTTGTTAGTGCTAACACACACGCAAGACTGCGTGAAATAGCCCCATAAGTCAGTGTCGGATGTAGGAAGAACGTATCCATTAGGAAACTGCGGCGAAATTCGGCGTTGTTGAGCTAGGGCAGCAGATGACCGTTGCTAGTGCTATTGCTAACAGCACAACACCACATGCAGTGCCGCTCCTGAACTCATGATCATTTCACTTTGACCCTAGACGACTGGAAAATCGTGGCCTGGTCAGATAAGTCTCGATTTCCTTGGTAAGAGCTGAGTGTAGAGATCGAATGTGGCTCAGACCCCAGAAGCCATGGACCCAAGTTGTCAACAACACACTGTGCAAGGTGGTAGTGGCTCCATAATGGTGTGGGCTGTGTATACATGGAATGGACTAGGTCCTCTGATCAATCTGAACCGATCAGTAACAGTAAATGGTTATGTTCAGCTACCTGGAGATCATCTCGTTGTTGTTCCCAAACAACAATGGAATTTTTATGGATGTTAGTGTGGCATGTCACTGGGCCACAGTTGTTCGCAACTGATGTGAAGAACATTCTGGACAATTCAAGTGAATGACTTAACCACCCAGATCACTTGAAATGAATCTCACTAAACATTTATGGGATGTAATCAAGAGGTCAGTTCTTGCACGAAATCCTACACTGGCAACACTTCCACAATTATGGATGGGTAAAGAGACAGAATGACTCAGTATCTCTACAGCATGCTTCTAACGACTTGTTGAGTCCATGTTTGGATGTGACTATGTCTTATTTTTAATTTAATTCTGAGATATTATTTCTTCTATGTTGACTTGTCGAATACCTGGTAGAAATGTAAAGAATGTAAGTCAGGTGTACACACAGTAAATTTCATAAATTTAAAATTGATGAGTCTAATCATGGCACTCCATGAAGTAAAACTTCTTTTCTCACTTTACATTGGTTCCTTTGTTGGTTGGTGGAGGAGACTAAATGGTGAGGTTATTGGTCCCATCAGATTAAGGAAGGATGGAGAAGGAAGTCGGCCATGCCCTTTCAAACGAACCAATTAGAGAAATCACACAAAACCTAAATCAGGATGGCCGGATGCGCGTTTGAGCCATCGTCCAGTGTACTAACCACTGCACCACCTCGTTTGGTACATCACCAGGCAGTATGTTGTGCTGCAAGAAACGGAATTTTTGATCAGTATGTTTTTGCCTGTTATGTAAAATATTATTGGAATAGCTTCACTTTTCTTGTCCTTGTAAATAATGTACAGAAGTAGGCACTCTGCCAAGACGAGATTCATGTGCAAAAAACTGTGTCTGTGGCAATGTAGTCACATTTGTTTGTCTTGAAATTATGGAATTTTGTAAATATGCTCCATGTTGAGACAATTTGACATGGATTTCCTGGCGTGAGAGTTCAGTGAGGTACACACCTCGCAGGACCCCTCCAGAGGGACACAAGTAGGACAATGCAAGTGGTTGGCTGGATGGGAGAGTGCCAGCCAGTCTACACTCAAACCATTCTCACAGAGTTGTGTCTTGGGACACTGGGACACTCCACTGCTGCTTTCCTAAAAGCATCATGTCTTTAGTTTTTGTGTGGAATACTGTGTGCTACTTTGTTGAAACTGAAATATTATTTTCCATTTTAAAATCTCCCCACCTAAGATATTGATAGTGCCACAGTCACATTCCTTTTTATGTTCCTTGGGCTTAAGGATAATTCACACCAGCTGTCATGGCACCGTCACATCACAGCACCATCATGTCAAGGTGTATTCATATCACCTCACCTAATAGCATGTCACGTCCATTCAAGTGATGTGATCTCTATTTGCATGGTTGCCCTAAACCGTTTTTTCGTGGGAGTTGTGATCATCTGAAGATGACTTTCATCTGTTTTTACACACAAAATGCATGTACACAACAGAATATCTTATATACGTGGATGGTGGAGTCCACATTTGTATGACAGTGACATATGTTTGACTCAAATGGTTTGCAGCTTGCATAAATGCAAAACAACACAAAAAAGAGAGTAGGTCTATAAAATGTCATTATGTGGTACAGAAAGGGAATTTCACACGCTATAATGGAGCTCAGGGAAGAGGAATCTGTATTTTATAAGTATTTTAGGAAGTTGAAGCGCCAGTTTTTTCATTGGTTACGCCAAATTGCACCCAGAATCGCTAAAGCGAACACAGTGTTATGAGCTGTCATCACATCTCGTGAAAAATTGGTCTGTGGAAGATTTAATTGCCAGTCCAGTGCAAATTTTTGTGCATTAGTCGTATCTCTTTCAAACCTTTCCCTGGAGGACTTATACGTTTTCTCCACATCTTTTATTGGCATAATCTAAATCATTTCAGGCAGGGGGGTTACCTTCATAGTCTCGTATGTTATTGAATTTAGCATATGTTATAATACAGGAGTAAGTATGAAACAAACATTTTTTTGTTTTCTCCAAAAAAATTCCTGCCCCAAGATACAGGCCTCAAATGATGACACTGTGAACATCATTTTGAAGATGCGAATTTCGGATTTTTTTTAGAAAAATGCTCTATCTCTGTAACAGTTCTAGATTTTTGTTAGAGTTGTTTTTATTTTAAAGATAATTGCTTTATGATTACAATGGTATCCTCCGTTTAGCCATATCTATCAAAGTTCTTTTACTGTCACCTTTTGAATTTTTTTACAATTTACAGAAAAAAATTTTTTTTTCAAAAATACCGATCCAGAAAAGTTAGATTTTTTTCTGTTGATTAGTACCATGTAGTACTATATTCTCTGTACAGGTGTGCTTCCACTTTTAAGTTGGACAAGTTTTATTTCAAAAAATCATTTTTTTATCTTTCAAGGGTAATGCATGACTTCATTGAAGCTGTTTTCTTACCAATTTATTTGTTACAATGTTTGTTTGTATTGTCTATGTTGTAGTTATTTCTTATCACTTTCATTGTTGCAGATATTTCTTACACTTTATTGTAGTCTCTCGTCAGTTTTTTGCTGTGGTTGTTCATTGCAGGTTTATGTATTGTAGTTGTTCAGTGATAATTTGTATACTGAAGAGGCTTCTAAGAAATCTGAGACCATCCAGTGAGTTCTGTGTATTTGTGAGGAATTTCCATTTGACACAGTTGCAGTGTGTTTTGTGAAAAGGACTGTTTGAAATGTATTCTGACTGGGGCCACAGGAGCGTGAAGTGTGCTAAATGTTTGCTCATCCATAAAAGTGTGACATATAAGGCAAACAAAAAAACAGACTTTGTTCAGGTTGGGAATAAGTGTTCTTATTTGAAGACTCTGTTTCAAAGTGAAGATATTTCCAGTGATGACTTTTTGTGTTCCAAATGTTTTGACAGAATAACAACAATGATAGTATCTGAACAAGGTAAAGCCTCACATGGTACAGATGAGGCAGATTTTGCATCAATACAGGAAGAATTAAATACCTTGAATCAATCATCTACAGAGGTAGCCCTGTTAGTTAACCGTGATCAGTGAAGTCGAGTCATAAGCTCTATGCATCAAGAAAAGTGCACAGAAATTACTAAAGCTATGGATGAATAAACTACAGAAAAATTGACCACACTCTTCAAACCAAAAATTCCATCTTCAGAATGAAATGAACCAAAGCTCTCTTGCACCTCTTGCCAGGAATTTTTCACAAATATCAATTCAGCTGTTGAATATTGTGCATCCTACTGTGAAAAGGTGCAAGTTTTAACTATTATTTCAGAGACATTTTCAAAGAAAACAGTTTGAACCACATTCCATTAGCATCAAAGTACATGGTAGACAAATCAAGAAATTTGATGTCTGTAAAAGGAGTCTTTGGAAGACCAGATCCCTATTATGGTCATCCTGTAGAAGCAGCTCAAGTTCAAATAGTGCCAACAAAAAAGACATTATAACTGCAACAGTTGAAGGTCAAAAATTTGTGAAAGTGAAGACACATATGACTCTCAGTATTAAAGAAACTTTTCCAATTTGTAAGAGCAACTATAGAACTTCACATAGTGGAAGATCAAAATTTTATGTCCTATGACCTAAGTGAGTAATTCCATTTCCACCTAGAGATGTCTGCTTATGTGTGTACTGCGCGAATTTTGAACATTGTGTGGTAACTTTGAAGAACTTCCTGGAGCACGTGACATATAACACCTTGGTTGGGCGTGTGAAGTCATTATTAGTCTGTGATGTACAGTGAGAGACTTGTTTGTTTGAAGAATATGACGACTGACCTGGAAAGGGAGGACTGTCTTTACAAACACTTAGCCTGGAAGGTGTAGCGGTAACTCTGAATAAATTACATATGTGACATGAGAGGAAAATAAACTAAATAAGAAAACTGTTGCCTTTGACAGTTTCGCTGATGACCTTGGCAAATGGTCAATGAAAGCAGTAACACACCAGCATCTGAAGAAACTGCAAGTTATTTTACTGTGAACTGGTCTGTAATTCTCCCACAAGATGTACAAGGGTATCATTGGAGTAATGACCAGGTTTCAATTTTTGTAGGAGTGGTATATTTTCAAAACAAGACCACAAGTGTTGCAGTTATAAGTGATGACGCAGGATATGATTCAGCGCATGCTTTGGTAGCAATACGCAAAATTCTTCAACTGCAAAGAGGGGCAGAGAAGATCATAATTATTTCTAATAGTGCTCCTAGTCATTTTAAAAATCATTACCAGCTGTATAAATTGAGTAAGTCGCTTGTGCTAACTGACTGGGTATACAGTGCTACTGGTCACATGAAGGGGCCTTGTGGTGGTGTAGGAGGCATGCTCAAGCAACATGCTACAAAACATAATATTTCCAGACCAAATACAGCTGCGATTCAGAATGCTGAGGATTTTACAAGAGTCTTGAAGTCTTACACATCCACAGCCCTAATTCTTTTGTCCAAAGAGGAAAAAAGAATTCCATGCACAGAAAAAAGAAGACTGGCCCAAAAAACTACTCCTGTAAAAGTAATTCAGAGGACACATTTTTCGACTCAAAGTGATGGGCAAACTCATATTGCACACACTTTAAAGAGCAAGAAAGAAGAAACTTCATTCGTTCAGCCAACACCTCAGAAATACCAGGATAATATTCAGATTCAGAACTTGAGAAGGGGGATGTTTGTGGTGTGTGTGTGTGTGTGTGTGTGTGTGTGTGTGTGTGTGTGTGTGTGTGTGTGTGTGTGTGTGTGTGTGTGTGTGTGTATGACTGTGACTGGTGGATTACAGAGATCATAGACACCAGTTATGAGTTAAACGAAATTGTAGTGAACTTTATGCTACCACATGGACCAGCTGCTGGGTATAGGTTTCCAGCAGGACAGCAACAACCCCATCAGTTCTCACTTCCTGTTCACAATGTTTTGAAGATTGTAAGTGATCCAGATCCTATTGATTCAACAGGAAGGCATCACTCTATATCAAAGGAAGATTCTGAAGCACTGGAACACATTTTTAGTTCATTGACTGGCTAATTTCAGTACAAAACAAAGTGCACAGAAGTTTTATAAATTGAAACCCTTAAGTCTTTGGACCTTTCACATACATTTTGAAATCATTTAAAGTGCTTGAAAATGACTCTCTTACTCATCTTTCAAAACTAAAATTATGTTAAATAACGCTACATTCTGATTTTTATGAGCCTGTAATGTGATAATAATACAGGTTTTATGCATGCAAAAATTTCAGTTGTTCATAAAACCTCTTCAACCTACAACTCGAAGCTCTCCTTTTCAGGGAATGTAGAACTATATGGTGCTAATCAACAGAAAAAAACCAAAATATTATGGATTGGCATTTTTGAGAAATTTTTTTTTCATAAATCACAAGTTCAGAATTCTGTCATAAAACAAATTTGGCAGATAACTCCAAATGGAGCGTTTCGTTGTAATCATAAAGCAATTATCTTTCAAATAAAGAAAAACCCAACAAAATATCTAGAATTGATGCAGAGATACAGCAATTTAAAATCTTTTCCAAAATTCGCATCTTTAAAATGGTATGCACAGTGTCATCTTTGGAGGCCCGTATCTCAGAGCAGAAACTTTTTTTTTTGAAAAAAACAAAAAAAATGTGTTCCTTAGTTAGTCCTTCATTTTGACATATGCTAAATTCAATATCTGAGACTTTTTCTAGCCTTCCTGAATTAATATGAACTATGCCTATTTGGCTTTTAATAGTTCAAGTGCCTTATTTGTACTGGGGTTAACAAGTGAAACCAAATAAATATTGAACACTAGTGCTTGCAAAATTGTTTCATACGCTGTCAAAGGAGCTACTTAGCAATAAATAAGTCTGCCAAAAAGACACAATTAAACGAACAACTCTAATAATACATTAGTTGATGTATACTTCACCAAAAATGTATTTTTCCACTGTTGCAGCATCTGAAGATTTCAGTCCATTTCTTTATGAAATATTACAAATGCCTAACAACGTATAAATAAATTTCACTCACTGATCAGTCTCATTCTGCCCACGGAATTCTTTTCAGTTAAAGTTGCAGCTGTACTGCTGTCCATTGCATGGTAAAATATTAAATACAGTATCGGTATGCATAAAAATCTATAAATGTAGCAGAGGGCAACTAATTTACTAACCTCATGTCACACAATCCAGACTACTGCCTCACTACTTTATTTAATCTTACATTTATTATAAAATTATAAATTTTAACAAAAGAAATAACGAAATGAAACAATTTATAACAAATAACAAAAATAACGAACGAGAAATAACTGATGTCAACCACAAAAAGAACGAAAAACGAAATACGGATATCTGCACATGGCCATGTATCAGGAGTGAATGAGCTTGTGGTCATGTGATTAACAATGGACAGATGATATCAGCCATCAAAACTTTTTTTGCAAGAGACTTTGACAGTGCCATGATGTGATGTGATTGCCAGTGTGGATGCTGCCATTTGAAATGCATTGCATAATGTTTTGAGGATGGGTCGGGATGTGGCATGAAGTGATAGCGAATGTGAATTGGCCTTTAGCCCCTGAAATCCCTAAACACAGCATGAGGAAGAACAAGGAAAGCAAGGAAGGGTAAAACTTGAATAGCAGTGTAATTTGTACATTGAATGGTTACATTTATTTAACCACCACATAATAGCATGAATAAATAACTACAATAATCACAAATAATTATCAGTAACAGTGTAAGGTTAATTAGTTTTTTACAGCAATGATTGGTTTCAAGAAATTTTTTTACCTCAATAAGCCACAAAGTACAGTGCCAGAATAAATATAAAACAGTAAATTAAAAAAACTTTATTTTATTATAAAATACAAGCTGCTCAAAGGGCAACAGTAAATATATTTTAAGGCAATTTAAGAAAAAGTTACATAAGGCCTTTAAAGAGTTTTTGGAAAACTAATTATTAAAAAAATAATCAAACAGGCACTTAACACACAAGAGGTGAAACACACTGCTAAAATCAGCATAAAATCTACTGAAAAATTTTTCAGGTTCCAAAACAGCAAAATAGATTAAGGTTGTTCACTCGTGAGGCAAGTACAATCTCAATTTAAGCTCATACCAGTAATTATGCTTAAATGATTTAGAAGTGTTTGCATAACATAATAATCAAAAAAGTAGCATGAGCTTAAGCAAGTTTAGAAAAAAACTTAGGTACCTGAAATTCATAACATGGGCAATACAAGAATATTCCAAAGGAGATATACAACTTTAAGTAAAATTTAAATAAGGTTCCATAGATCAGATCATTAAGCAATATAGACACTATTTAACTTAGAATTCATTAGCAGGCAACTCGAACCAGCACGTTAAGGCAATCGTGGATGTGCCTCAAAGGAAGCCAATAAACACCAAGGCAATGCATAACAACAACAATACCCTAAAACAATACCCATGAAGGTCAGAAGACTAAGTAGGGCTGTTAACAAACAATACTTCGGTGAAACACAGACCTAACAAACAAGTTAGGCAAATATTAATGCCCATCTTCTCGAGAAATGGTCAGCATAAGGCCTCTTAATATGCCACCAAATTTCAAACATTTATCCTTAATCAGATTTACAAAATATCGAGAATACAGAGTTGTAGCGAGGGTAAAGTCTCTTAAACCATTTAGCTGAATAAAATTTGATACAAAAAAACTTAATAAATACCCAGAGAATAAGATATGGCAATAATTTAGCCAAAACAAATGGCAAAGACCATTGTGTGAACCAAACAGTTATGCAAGGCGAACAACAAGCTTACCTTTACGAGGTGATACTTAATGATTAGATCTTAGAAGCACTGCTTCCTTCCGTGGTATTTAGACATGGAAATCTACAACACGATTTTAACTCACATATTAAGTAGACGAAATTTCTGTTAAAATAAACAAAATATAAATTAAACGATTAAATGCAAAATCCTTCAAAACACTTAAGATCACACTTAAACCTGAAAATTTTTTGCCATGGCTTATTGCCAAAACATTTCTCAGAACACTATGGCATAAGAAAGCTGACGGACATATCAATGGAAAAGCCTAACATTAGGTTAACCACTGAATTTAGTCTTTCACTCTGCTTATAGCAAAGACAAATACACCACAGTAATGTTCTCAGTGGTACACAGAAATCCCCAGTACAAGCACAATTATATGTACAACAAAATATTCGACTGATCAGAAATATAAATAATCTGAAGTAACTGAGCCTTAGCTCAGATAATTAGGCTGAAGCAATTATTTCAGTAAGCCACCAAGCACAAATGCGTCATGTGGAAGATATCTCATAGACCTGGAAATATCCAGTGTAGCTCCCAGCACCGAGTCCCACAAATCATGAAATATGAAAGTCGGACAAATGAGTGGCACGGACACAAGGACGCCAAACTGAGCTCAATATTCATAACTTTGACTTCATCAGTGTCACAAAGTCTTGGCGACTGACCCACTATGTGTGGAAGTCAGCCTGTGATGCCCCCTAGGCCTCTGTCAGAGTTTTATTGTTTCTGACGATGTATTATCACGTCTGTGTTGTTTTCTCTTAAGCTATGGCTGTGGTGGCTTATTTTATGTAGGAATTACATTCCACATTGGATCCCTCCCTTTTAAATTCAATGATTTGGCTGAAAGTGTAGCGAGAAAAACTCCACTTTGTTGATTAGACATACATCTTCCTGCGAAAAGCCATTTCCTTCCACGTTAAATAGCAACTTTTTGCTCTTAAAGGAAAACAACATTATTCGGTAAATACTGTACGTTACAAGAGAATTATAAATAAACTGTACTGTAATGTACCGTTTCGTACTGTACTGTAATGTACCGTTTCGTACCTTGTCCACCGAGCGAGGTGGCGCAGTGGTTAGCACACTGGACTCGCATTCGGGAGGACGACGGTTCAATCCCGTCTCCGGCCATCCTGATTTAGGTTTTCCGTGATTTCCCTAAATCGCTTCAGGCAAATGCCGGGATGGTTCCTTCGGGAGGGCACGGCCGATTTCCTTCCCCATCCTTCCCTCACCCGAGCTTGCGCTCCGTCTCTAATGACCTCGTTGTCGACGGGACGTTAAACACTAATCTCCTCCTCCCTCCTCCTTCCAGGGTCCTTAGGAAACTAAAGTATTACAAATTTTGTAGTTGTTGTCGCTTTTTATGGCACTAAATAGATTCCCTATTGTAAAAACTATGCTAGAGATCAACACAAACATTAACATTCGTACTCATCTTATATCGTATTCAGATGTGTCGCTTGCTGGCCGCCTGGGGCGCTTCTGTCGCAGTGGGTAACAAAAACAAGACGTTGTGTCGCGACTGTTATCAGACTGTGATGGCACCACAATCGCATTTCTTTTGATGTTCCTTGGGCGTAACCCCCTTTTGTTTATTCATTGTTTGTCCATCATTAAATACACTTCGCTGTATATTCAGGCGTAATAAAAGTTGTTCCTTTGTATTCTTGCATCTAAATTTTAATTACATAAACCTTAACAGGCTTTGAGTCCAGTTTAATTCCAAAATGTCAAAATATTTGCAATGCTCTGAAGGTGCATCCGGAAATTAGGCTCTTTTCTCAACTGTTCTACCTTAATTTTATTCTCAGTCATGGTTCTGAGAGAGAATTGTTGCTGTAGATCTAATTTTGTAACAAAACTTTGTGGCAATATACAGAACCAGCCATCAATTGTGTCAATAAAATCACTGTGAAGTTTTGGTGGGATTTTATTTCATATCAAAGGTAGCTTTAAATCTCCGAAGGCAGAAATAAATTTTCTGCTTCCACTCACTGTAACATTTACATTCAGTGACTTGTTCAGTATAACTTATGCAATTTAAGCTGTATGTTGAAACTAGACGAATAAATTTCTATGTCTTATAGGCTTATTTAAAAAAATTATTGTTATTATACTACATGGTGGTTAAACGGATTTGCTGAAGGCCAGTATGAGACTCCTACCATGATGTTCACAATCATTTTCCAATGTACAAAATATTTATTTATGTAGCTGAAAATATAACTCATTTTACAGTCGTGACACTGTCTTGCTAAAGAATGCAATATGAGAACTTAGCCATCTAGTGCAGTTTTCGAAGCTCTTGTTAAAGGTGGAGCAAGGTGCATGCGGCCAGTAAAACAAACGGCTTTTAACTTTTCTGACTTTTATGCCAGCTGGCATGACAGTGAGCCGTTAGGATGTTTCCACAGGTCTGGGGCTTGTAGGAGATACATGTGCAAGTTTTCATTGAACGTAGAGTCGTCATAATCGTCAAAGCAAGGCCATAGTGTGCCAGCGCGAAGTAAAAATTAAAATCTCCAATGGAAGATCTCTGGTGTCTATGTGAATGTTTGTAAATAAAAGTGCTTGTGTTGAATTTTGTGGTTAGGGGTCGTGTTGGGTACATGGTTGGCGATTAAATGGCTTACTCTCGGAAACTTATTGTCAGTTGCCTACGAAAACAGTTGTCAAGGAAAAACTACCAATACTTACAGAAAAAGGCGTATTCAACGGCAGATGTAAATGCAAAGGATGGTTAGTTCAGCAATGATTTCAAAGAGTACTGCGTACAAATTCACTAGGCTCATCACTGATTCCAGAAATAAATAAGATATTTTTTTAAAAAGTTAATGAACATATCTCATTCTTAGTGATACTGTAAAACTATAGAATGCTGTTCATTGTTGCCGTTTCGCATTAATGTTTGATAGAATGCATCAGTA
This sequence comes from Schistocerca serialis cubense, assembly GCF_023864345.2. NCBI lineage: Eukaryota > Metazoa > Arthropoda > Insecta > Orthoptera > Acrididae > Schistocerca > Schistocerca serialis. The sequence goes on along the minus strand of NC_064642.1, from coordinate 560,223,923 downwards.
TATTCCGAAAATAGCGCAGCTTCGCGTGCGTCAGGAACTAATAAAAATAAAAAATCATTTAATATTGTGATTGTGACAGGAGCATTGAAGTGACACAATCGAACTGCCATTTTAAAATGACAACTATTCCATTGCGGAAGTGAAATGTTTGCTGTAAAAAAATAGTTACCAATTTTCCCTGAAACTTAAAGTAAGACCAATGAAAAAGCCATATAATCCGCTAGCTTTTGGTCAGAAGGTTTACAACAACACAGCATCATTATTGACGAGTGAAAGCCGACGAACGCTACTGTACGTTTCGGATGGCCCACTGTCACTAAAGGTTCTCCTTCATGACGGAATCTGCCAGAACATGCTGAAAGAAGGAGTTAACATGTGTGATGTTATTCGAGTTGGCAGTTTTTGCACAGTTTGATCGAAGAATGGTATTGTATGTTGTAGGTGCAATTGGCTTAAAAATAGGGCCTATCATGAAACTTTTTGGCAGATTAAAATTGTGGGCAGACCGAGGCTTGAATTCGGGGCCTTTGTTTTCTGTGGGCAAATGCTCCACGCCAGTACGTCATGTCCTACCTGCCAAACTTCACAGAAGCCAGGACGGTTCATATCAACGCACACACCACTGCAAAGTGAAAAATTCTTTCTGGAACCATACTAGGGGCTGTGGTTAAGCCATGTCTCCACATTATAGTTTCTACCAAGAGTGCTAGTACCGCAGATTTCACAGGGCAGCTTCTTTGAAGTCTGGAAGGTGGGACATGAGGTACTTGGCGGGGGTGAAAGCTGTGAGGACAGGTTGTGAGTTGGGCATGGGTAGCTCATTCAGTAGAGTACTTGGGCGCAAAATGCAAAGATCCTGAGTTCAAGTCTCGGTGCGACACACAGTTTTAATCTCCCATGTAGTTTCACATCAGTGCACACACTGCTGCAGAGCGAAAAATTCGTTCAGGGTCTGTTGCATCTGTCAGGATGATCATACACATTTGATAATCATTTAACCCCAGAACACTAAAGGAGAGAAAAAATTGATTTTTACTAAACCATCGTAAATTTTACTAGGCTATTCCGTATTTTATTCAAAGAAAGTCATAATTTATAGCTTAAACACCAATTAATTACGATTATAAGGCCTTCAATGGTATGTCCCACACAAAAAAGTACAAAATGACTTTTTTTACACCCAATGCTGACAATACCAGATCGTAGGGAACTGTGAATTGGTATCAACTGCAATCATAAATTTTATGAGGGTTTAGTACTCTAGGGTTAATGTTCTGTGTGATTCATAAAGGAGTGTCTCATCAACACACTTTCCTATGCCTTATATGCATTCCTACAATTTCATTTGGAATGACATTAAATTTTATATATGCAGGCTGAAGTGGTGAGTTAACATTTTTACCAAGAAGGGGAAATTGAACTGGGTTTCCTGCTAATTAGGCAGGTGTGTTAGCTACCTTAGAATAGCAGTTCGCACAGCTACACGGATTAACCTGGCATGCAACCCACATTGATCCACACTCTCACTGCTGTCTCAATCTACTTTAAATTCCCCCTTGCACACAAACAGAATTGTTGAGGCTCTCCATTTTCTGGAATAGCACCTCAGCATCGAACCTTGGTACAAATTTTTACCTTCAGCTTCAGTCTATATACATGAAATCATATCTGTATGAGACCAAGGAACCACCGTACAAATTTTCCCTTGCTACTTCAGTCTATATACATAGAATCATATTTGTATGAGACCAAGGTATCTTGGTGCAAATTTTCACTTGCCGCTTCAGTCTATATACAGAAAATTATGTCTGTATGAGGCCCATAAAGTCTCTGAAATTGTGTGATTTTATGTGTTTAAGTGCCTGCACTTGGGTTTCAGGCTGGGTCCCCCATTTATGTTCAATGCTGAGGTGCTATTCCAGAACATGGAGAGTCTCAGAAATTCTGTTCAGGTGCAAGGGGGAATTTAAAGTAGGCTGTGGCAACAGTGAGAGTCGTGTCGAGGAGGCAGAAGTGCCAGGATAATCTGTGCAGTTGTGTGAACCACTGTGCCAAGGTACCTTAGTGGCTAATGCACGAGCCTAGGATACCTGGGTTCGATTCCCGGCCTTCGTACACATTTTTTACTCACTGCTACAGTCTGTATACATAAAATCATATCTGCATGAGACCAGCCTCTGAAATTGTCATTTCATGACATGTTAAATGTCAAAGTCATTCCCATTTCAGTGAACCATAAGATACAGTACCATCCTACACATTTTCTAAGTTACCTATTTTTAAGATGAGCAAAGTACTGGACACTAATTGATGCCTGTGGCTAGTGGTCATTGAGTGTCATTGACTCTACTATCACATTCAGCAAAGGCAGTCAAAACATAGAGATCTTGTATGGCCCAGCACAGCTGCAATGGATAAATGCACACCTTTCCACTTATTGTCAGTCATCAGTGTCATTTATCAGATACAAGAATGTGACAGCAGCATTTTTCTGTGCATTTTATTGCCTTGTTTATGTACTTTCTCCACCATTCTACCATATACACAAATATTTTGTGATATAGTACTTCAGTAATAAATAAATCCTTTAAAATACATTATACAGTGTGCTTCTGTACCAGTATCCCAGATAAAACACTCAGATTACAAAGAATAATCAACAAGATTAGCCTATAATTACAGTACACAGGTATTAACTGAATATCAGGCAATGGGAAAATATGATTTTATAAGGCTAAAGCAACCTCTCTGAAATGCTCCCATTAATATCCATGGAAAACGTATCAGGTATGTAATTTGGAATTCCAGTTGTGGTGGAGACATATTTGTCAGCTACAGATTGGCGAGTTTTCTTGAGAACGTATACACAGAGACCAGGGCCAACTGTCGTATGCAATTCTAGCAACAGTGATCATAACATAAATAAATGAACGAGGATACAAAGTATTGTAGAAATGAGCAAAAAAATCTACGTTTTATTGCAAACTTGACATCGACATATTTGTAATGGGAGCTGGAAACATTTATTTTAGATAAGGGCCTTGCAAAATGCCTCTAATATAAGTAAAACTGAGTAGTTGATCACACTTTACAGTAATATGTAACTAGAAAATAAATAAGCATGGCAGATCACCATGGCATATCAGTAGCATTAGGAAGCTTATTAAATGAAAACACTTGCTTTACAACAGATATAAAGCAAAGTGTAAATCTATAGATAGGCAGATCTGATGCAACACAGTGGAATCAGCAACTGGTGTAGCAATGTCCTATTACGAAGCTCATCTAAACATACATTATGAGCCTATAATATACTGGGGGTATAAGATAATGTTACAGAACAAAACATTTTGCTCTCTAGCATCCAGCATGGTTTCTGATCAAAACTATCAGCTGAAAAGTCAACTTTTGCCCCTTACCCAACGCAGTTTAGAGCCATGCGTAGTGGAACCTTGTTTTGTCTCTCTCTCTCTCTCTCTCTCTCTCTCTCTCTCTCTCTCTCTCTGTGGATTGAGATCATCTTAAAGAGACAGAATGTAGTGTGTTGTCAGTGAAAACTGGCTGTTGGAGCATCATGGGATAAGTGGTTAAAGCTAAGGCACTGAACATGCACTCAGGAGCTGCAATGTCCAAATCCCTGTCTAGCTATCCAGATTTGATTGTTCTGCAGCTTCCTGAAATCTTTCTTCCTCAAACTACCTAGAATATGAAGATAATAGAACCTTGTAGGTCAGCATCCCATTGTATTAAGTATTTAAGCACATATCACAATTATTATTCTTCTTCTGTAGCGCTACCATGCTTTGTGACCTTTGGCTTCTTCGTTTATTTTCCTCTACGCTTCTTGGTTTTTTAAAATTGTTTTCCATCCCTGGACTCCTTTGCTGATGAGAGAGATCCTCCATTACATCATCAATCCACTTTCTTCTAGGTCTCCCCTTTTGGTCTAGTAGCATGGATGATACTTTTCATAATTTTCTTTTGTATTCTATCCTCTGCTATTCTCTCTCAATGTCCTAGCTATTATGTTCATTGTGATTTGACAAATGTTACTATCTCTTTTCCTTGTATTAATGCTTATTACTCAGTGTAACAGTTTATCCTCTGGTCTTCTTCCTCCCTCATTGGGCCATACATTTTATGTAGTACTTTTCACACATAGGTTCTTAAAGCATTTTCATCATCTTCTGTCAGTGTCCGTACCTCGGACCCATGTGTGACAACCAGGTGAACTAGGGAGTTATGTACTAAGAATTTCATTCTTCTTATAAAAAGGCTGTTTTCGAAGAGTTGTAGAGCTGCAAAGTAAGTTGTGCTCTCTGCTTGTATCCTTTCCTGTATAGCCTTTCAGATGTTGTTATCATTTGGTATTAAGCCTTCCAGGTAACTAAAAGATGATACCCCTTTGAAGTACTTCCCATTTATATTTAGATTTTTGGGGGTTCTTCTGGCCTCAGAGCATGACATTACTATACATTTTGTTTTATGTTTATTTGTGATGAAGCTGATTTTTAAAACTTCTGTTTCCGTTGCCAGGTATTTCTGTAAGTGTGTTAGAATCTCTTCATACTATTGCTATGTCTTCAGCATATTTACATAACTGGCTGGTTTTCATGGATATGGTGCCTCTTTTATTGATTTTATTTACCATGCTGTGCAGGGATATATGTTTAATATGACACTGGAGAGACTGTTACCGTGCTTCACTCCTTTATTTATTAAAGATGAATCTTTCATTTGTCCTGTTGAATATCTATACTTTAGCTCTTGACTCTGTCAGTGCGATTCCGATTGGATTTAATAGTCTAGCCAACTTCCCTTGGCGCTCTGTATAATTCTTGCCACCTGATGCTATCAAAGGCTGGTTTGAAATCAATGAGTAGGGAGTGTAGGTCTATATTATGCTCATAGAAATTTTCCATCAGTTTTCTGTTCGCAAGTACTTGATTAGTTGTTCGTCTGTCTGGTTGAAAGTGACACTGATGTTCCCCATGTATGCCTTCTGTGCATTTCCGAATCCTTTGATTTAGTAAACATATGATGACCTTTTAAGCCATGCTTAGCAGTGTTATACTTCAGTAGTTTTCATATGCAGTTCTATCTCCTTTCTTATAAATGGGGATTATTGTTTCAATTTTCCAGTTATCTGACATGATTTCAGTTTCCCATATGTCTGATATTAGTGTATGCACTTCCTTTATTACAACATTGTAATTTATATGTTTAGAGGCACACAATGAATCACTAGGTGATACTAACTCTCAACCCGTTAAAAGATTTAAAGAATTAAGTCCTTCTGAATACATAAAAAAAATCCAGATTGTAGTAACAGAACGGAGATGAATTATCAAAATGGGTTTCAAATTATAAATAGTAAAAAAAACATGTTCTAAAAACTGGCACCAGAGGAAGGATTATGAAATCGGCCAAAAAGGCTAACAAATGGTGCTGTATACTTTTGAGACAGTTCCACAATGCTCATATTTATTAAAGCGGTGGAGACATGCACAGATTAATACAGTTGGAAACAAATGAACTTCAAGAACAGTTACAGGCTGATGATGTCACTGACAGAAGAAAGAAAATAATAAAGTGAAGAGCTTCAGTTACCAGAATGTGAACTGAGATATGTAATAATTTATTTTCCCATTAATGACCGCTGCTCCTACAGGTATGATGGTTTTGGTAGTTTTTCAGTTTCAGCAAGATGCTGCTTGCTGGGCTGTTAGATGCATCTGAAACTATTGTTCCAGATCATCATCTCAGATTATTCTTTGGATGATTTCTACGACTAGTGAGAACTGAAGTTGTGAACATTGTTAATCAAAGCTACACTACCAAGAAAAACAGTTACAATCAGTCATTAAATTTAATATCCATAACAGGACTGGCTTCATTACTGTGTTTATTGACATAACATCCAGTATAAATATGTTGGGCAAAGCTCTGGTAGAATACAAATAATACACATATGCCCTGGGCAGCGAACAGGCAATGCCGGGATTGCAATTTGGTTATGAACTGGGGTGAGTGGTTACATTGGGGTGGCTGGGTACATGGGGAAAGAGGCAGGAAACAGGAGGAAGCAGATGAGGAGGAGTAGCTGTTGGATTGGAAGGAAGCATCAGGTATGTAGGATAGTGACATGGAAGGGAGAGGTAGCAGGTGCGTGGGCTGAGAATGTGAAAATTGGGCACCAAAGACAATGAGATCATGTAGTGCACAGCAACAATGACATGAAGGCTTGAATTGAGAGGTGGTGACTGTTGGGCAGAGTGTGTGGGATGTGGGTGTAGTGGGTTAGTGGAGATGGAGGCCAGGAGGATTACAGGAGCAAGGAATATGTTTCAAGGCTAATTCCCATTTCCATTGTTCCAAAAACCTTGTACGGGACAGAAGGAATCAAGATGGCATGATTTGTGAAGCAACTGTTTATTTTGAATTTGTTGTGTTCTGCTAATGAGTGAGCAATCTTTGCTTGCCCACAGTTTGACAGTGGCCATTCATTCTAGTGGATAACAAAATGCTGTGCAGGAATTGCAGTGGAGCTAGCATATGACATGGCTGCTTTCACAGGTGTTCCTGCTCTGGTGGAGTAGGGTAAGACTTTGACAGGACAAGAGTACGATCTGTTGGGCAGTGAATCAAGCAAGTCTTGCATCTGGGTCTTCCACAGGAATATAACCGCTGTGGCAATGGAGTGGGGGTGGCGTGGGTATGGACCAGGATGTTATGTAGTTTGAGTGGATGGTGGAACACCACATTAAGAAGGGTGGGAATGACTATAGGTAGGATATCCCTCATTTCCAGGAATGGTGATAGTTATTCAAAGGCCTTTCAAGGAAAACAGTTCAGATGCTCCAGTTCAGGACGATATTGGGTGATGTGGTGGCACACTCCTTTGTAGTGGGTTCTTGGGGGTGGTGGGAGGTTTAGGAGTGTGTAAGGATATGGTATGAGAAACTTGTTTGCGGATTACAGGTGATGGGAGGGGAGGCGGGGGGAGAATGCCTGTCTATGAAGGCCTTCATGAGATGTTCAGCCTATTGGACAACACTGCAAGTACATCTGCCATGGGTGGCCATGCTACAAGGGAGCAATTTTTTGGTATGGAAGGCACAACAGTTTTCAAAATGCAAGCACTGATAGTCATTAGTGGCCCTGATTTGGACAGAAGTGTGCACTGAGCCATCGGAGAGATGGAGGTCAATGTCCGGGAAGGTGGCACCTTGGGCTGAGGAGGACCAGGTAAGCAGATTGGGAAAATGTGTTATGGAATGAGGAGAGCATGTCTTTGGCTCTTAATCTTTCTCCTTTGAGGGAAAGATACATAAACAGATCCATAGCACACCCATAGGCATCCACATGCACCCTTCTATGCCAACCAGTTAATGGACCGTCTAGAGGAAACCTTCCTAGCCTTCCAAACCCCTTGTATGATTAAAGTTCATTGATGATACCTTCATGGTCTAGAGGCCGGGAAAATGTGTTATGGAATGACGAGAGGATTCTTTGGCTCTTAATCTTTCTCCTTTGAGTGAAAGATAAACAAACAGACCCATGGCGCACCCATAGGCACCCACATTGCACCAATCTGCCAACCAGTTTATGTCCCATTTAGAGGAAACCTTCCTAGCCTTCCAAAGCCCCAAACCCCTTGTATGATTAAGGTTCATTGATGATACCTTCATGATCTAGAGGCCAGGTCTTTGACTATCTATTATCATGGCTGGAAATGAGGAACATCCTTCCCACCCCTGCTAAAGTGATATTCTGTTGGCCACAACATCCTTGCTCATTCCTATGTCACTCCTACTCCCAGCCTTTTGCCCAAGGACTCATATTCGTGTGGAGGACCCAGGTTCAAGACCTGCCATATCCACCACCCGGCATATCCTTCCCTTGTCCTATCACAACCTTATTCTATACCATTAGCAGCAGGGCCACATAACAAAGCAACCATGTCATATACTAGCTCATTTACAATTTATGCACATTTTTATGTGAGCATGACCACCAAATACAAGAGCTATCCACAAAGTACATTACGTTTTGGAATTAAAAATAAATAAAGTATTGGAATTTTTTTAAATTATATACAGATGAAAGCCACACTTAAATACTACTTTTCTACATAGTTGCCATTTAAATTAAGGCACTTATCGTAGCGATGGACGAGCTTGGAAATTCCTTCGTCATAAAATTCGGCCGCCTGCGCCTTCAACCACGTGGTTACCTCTTCTTGAAGCTGGGCGTCGTCATCAAAACGCTGCAAAGCCAACCACTTCTTCATTGCTGGGAATAAGTGGAAGTCACTCGGTGCCAGGTCGGGACTGTACGGTGGATGAGGAAACAACTCCCACTTAAAAGATTCGAGAACTTCACAAGTGGCATTTGCCGTGTGGGCCCGGGCGTTGTCGTGAATCAGCAAGATCTTTGAGCCCAACTTTCCCCTGCGCTTGTTTTGTATTGCTCTTCTGAGGTTGTGCAGAGTTTGGCAATACCTTTGAGAGTTTATTGTAGTGCCTCTTTCCAGGAAATCCACAAAAATCACACCTTTTCTGTCCCAAAAGACAGTCACCATCACCTTCCTTGCCGACGTTGTCTGCATGCATTTCTTGGGTTTTTGGGGGGAATTTGTGTGCCCCCACTGCATTGACTGCAATTTTGTCTCGCAGTTCACATGCTTAACCCATGTTTCGTCACCAGTAATGATGCGATTGAGTAATGAGTAACCATCTTTCTCGTAAGCGTCCAAAAACGTTAACGCTGCAGCCATTCGCTGATTTTTGTGAATCTCTGTCAAGATTTTTGGCATCCATCTTGCACAAAACTTGTGGTAACCAAGCTTTTCGGTAATGATTTTGTGCAACAAACTTCGTGAAATTTGTGAAAAACTCATAGAGAGTTCTGTTATTGTGAAATTACGGTTTTCACGGACCGCGGCATCGACTTTTTCGACAAGTTCGGCAGTCACTATGCTCGGTCTTCCACTTCGCTCTTCGTCGTGAATGTTAGTTCAGCCATTTTTAAATTTTATGACCCATTGACGCACTCCACCTTCAATGATTATGTTGTCCCCATACACTTCACAAAGCTGCCGATAGATTTCTATCGGTGTACAGTTTTTTGCAGTCAGAAACTTTATTACAGTACGCACTTCACACTTCGTGGCATTTTCAATTAATGCTGACATTTCAAACTGTCACAGTAAGTCAAAGGAGTACAGCACGAACCTCTCACTAGCACGGCAGGATGCCGGCTGAGCGGCGGAATGCCATGACACCAAGATGGCCGCGCTAGCCCCGCCGCTAACGGACACAAACGAAAACATAATGTACTTTGTGGATAACCCTCGTAACTGTCCATGAAAAGAATGGCCACCACCCAAAGGATTCATCTGAAAGCTAGCAAGTTTTCATTCTTTTTTTGTATGCCTGTTGACAACTCAACACTTCTACTACTCAGTGAGTGGTCTCCTTTACTCCTAAATTGGTGACACAACATCCAATATTTCAACCACATCAGGCTAAGAAAATACTGCAAGAAGACATATACTTTGGGTTTCCTAATCTGCTGTTGATATTCTGTAACATATTAATGGCCCAAGATTCTAAGAATCTGTACCTCCTTAGGCAGCCACAGTACTATAACCACCAACTCTCTCTGATGAGTATCTTCTGCCAATACAGCATAAGGTCACCGGATTACAGTGTGTTTGCTTGTCTGTCCTGCTGTCTCATTTGTGCACCCATAGTCTGCTCACTTTAAGCGTATTAGATGAGAGCCTTGTGAAACCCTCTGCTTCAGATATCCTGTTCCATATTTGCCCTCCCCGCTTATTATAATATTAGAGATAGGCTTACAGCCTTTTTAATTAGGCTTTACAGTGCCCCCTCTTTTCAGTGTCTACTGGGAGTAGTTCCTAATTACAAAAACAGACATAAAAAAACTCTAGTATCAGACACTGGAGGTGTGTGAGATTGGTTAGTCTCTAGATGTATCATGATAAATCAAAAGAGAAACATAGCTTAAAATTACATTTTTTGCACCCATTGACATATAAGATAATATAAATTCACTTTTTTGTTGATCTACCTAGTTGACTGTACTGACAAAATGCTTTGTACTGTAGTTACCAAGTACTCTCCTTTAATGTTGCAACAATATGAGAGGCATCACTCAAAAGAAAATCTACAACCTGTGCTTTTCTGAGCTCATCTCTTGCACAACAGAACTAAACAATCTAAGAAAATATTTTCAAAATAAAACAGCTTAAGCTCTGTGATTCCTCCCTTGCATACCATGTAGTATCTACTCATACTCCCCTTGATAAACCTCTTCCTAAAAGAAGAAAGACAGAATAATGTAATTACACTTTATCAATGTATGTCTACCATGAAGACTGGAGCTCTTCCAACTGAAGAAAGATACAAAAATATGATCTTATAAACACACACATCTGGCATCTAAGCTCACCATGTGCACATTATCCAGAGGCAAAAAAGCATATTGAAAATAATAACGTGGTAACTCTCCAAACAACTCACTCTTTAAACAACTTGCAACATGTGCCTCTGCTTGAAGTGTTGTTCTTATTTAGGCTATCCATAACACAGTCACTTGTTACTAACAAACTCAAAATATGCTCTTCATATTAAGTCTTTTACTTCTACACATCTTGACATATCTTTAGATTTCAGTCTTTGCTGAACTAGATAGTGGCACTTATTGCTTCACTTATTAGATGGCACTATCTTTTCCTCTATTACACATTGTACATGTCCTGCTCAGTAACCATCTATGAAGGTCTGCATGCAGACATCAGTTCCTGCATTAGTCAGTATCTTCTGAAGTAGCTGATATGTATTTCTGTATATACCTGGCTACCTAAATGGAAGGTTGTCTTCTGATAGCTGCCTGTTCTGACAGCCATTGTGAGCAGGATAACAGGCCCTATGGTGAGCTACACATTGGATATAGATAGAGGGCACATCCTTGTTTACTGGGCTGTTTCCTTGGTTCCATGTGGTTCACTATATAGCCTTAGTACCTTCTGACTCCACAAGTGGTGACAGATTATCACTGAGATGGACCCCTTAGCCTGATGTGCATGGCAGTGAAAACCTCGTACCTACTCCCTTTTTACTGTTATATTTATCCCTCCAAAACTCCACTGTTGCTTATTAGCAGGTATCAGATCACCCCCTTCTATTTCTAATCTAATCCAAAGTTTAGAACTTTATTATGTGTTGCTTGACGAATGTTGTACTGGTTCTTCCAATAGTTACTCTGTTGGGTTTCTACAGGAAGAACTTGTGCAGGCTAATCATATTAGGTTCTTTCCTGGAAAATTTAAAACTCTCTCTATCTGACCTCATGTTATTAAATATCTTAATTTTCCCACATGTTCTACCTGTCAAAAACCTGTCCTTGTTTATCATTTCTCCTTAGTGACATAGCCAACTTTCTCAGACAGTTGTCCTTTCAATATGTCTGTGTTTTCAAGGGAAGGCCATACCTCATCTGCTGTCCATGCCCAGTCTATCAAAGCATACCCCCTGGATTCAGATTGGCAGCTTCTCAGAAACTGTGAATAAGGTCTTCTTTCCTCCTTGTACCACACTTTATCTGTAAGTTGCAAAAGAAATCTTTTCCATATTCCCAACCAGGACTGGTGACTGGTAACTTTTATCATGTATGAATGTTCTACCAGCAGTGTTCTTGCTTCCTCTCTGACCAGACTTGTTTCTTAAATTTTTTGGCGCATTCAAGTAAAGCTGGATGAGTGGCATTTAAATACTCCCCCTACTAATTCTATCTCTCCTGCTAAATTGGAAGAGTTTATTTTGGATTTTTGGCCCTTTTTTTGTTCTGCTAAGCGAGGTGGTGCAGTGGTTGGCACACTGGACTTGCATTCTGGAGGACCACGATTCAACTCCGCATCCAGCCATCCTGATTCAGGTTTTCCATGATTTTCCTAAATCATTTCAGGCAAACTCCAGGGTGCTTTCCTTTGAAAGTGCATAGCCAACTTCCTTCCCCGCCCTTGCCTAATTGGTTAGGATTGATGACCACACTGTTTGGTCCCCTCCTACAATTCAACCAACCAACCACCTTTTTTTTTTGTTTTCATAGTCTTTAAAATTGTTGTGAGAAATTGGTTGGCTGTAGTTATCTGTTCTCTGCAAAATCTTAAAGATTACCCTTTCTGCAAAATGCATCTTGCCATACTTTGTTCTAATTACTGTCGCTTTCCCTGGCCTGCTTGTTTCTCTTTTCTTATTTTTTCCACCACATGCTATAGTTTCTGTTATTTGCCTTAAATTTTCTCTGTCTCAGCTCTCAGGTTGTGCATTATGTGTCACTCTCGTAGTTATTTATTCATTCATTGTTGTGTTCTGTAGATGAACATTTAGGGTTGGGGTTGTTTTGGGGGAGGAGACCAGACAGCGAGGTCATCGGTCTCATCGGATTAGGAAAGCAAGTTGGCCATGCCCTTTCGAAGGAACCATCCCGGCATTTGTCTGGTGCGATTTAGGGAAATCACGGAAAACCTAAATCAGGATGGCTGGACACGGGATTTAACTGTCGTCCTCCCGAATGCAAGTCCAGTGTGCTAGCCACTGCGCCGAACATGTAGGGGTGTGAAATAAATCAAGATATACTTTAACAGAGACAATACATTGAAACTTAGTCTGCATATTATTTTAATAATAAGCTATCACTATAATGCTTCATGAATCCAAATTTTAGATAATTTGTAGAAAGAATGGCTAATGAGGTACATTTTAATTTTCTTTTGAACTGATTAAGATTCCCAGTTTGTTGGTTTATGTTAGATGGGACCCTGATGAATACCATTACAGCAGTGTTCATAACCTCACTCTGAACCATAGACCAGGAGGAAAAATCTACATGAAAATTATTTTTGTATCATATTTTAGGACTGTGTATATTACAGTTCAGCTGAGCTGGTTTTTCTTATCAGCTACAGATACCATTAAAGAGTAAATGTATTGGAAATTAGTGTAAGAATTCTAATATCCATAAAAAGGCCCTCTGCAAGATGTTTGGTCATCAGTTTTACACAATATGTGTACTGGTTGCTTCTGTGGAATAAATATTTTATTTAGTTAGGGTTCATTTCCCCAGAACATAATTCCATGAGACAGTATGTCCCCCCACCCTCTTAAACCAATCAACCAACCAGTGAGGAGGGAAAATATCCAAAATAAGCTAACACTCTTGCCTTTAAGCCAACTCAGTGACAGATACTCCTAAGGGCAAAAAATAATAAACCAAGTTTCTTGATTTAGTTTGTTTATGTAATGACTATTTTAACATGTTACTCAGCTGAATGATAAGGAGGTTTCCACACAGTGTTTCATTGGGTGCATAATCATTAATGTCTACTTGTGGTGCAAGCGGGGAATTTTCATATGTTTGAGTGAGATTAAAACTTAAACTGTTTGCTGTGAACCAGTGATAGTCTTATTCAGCTAAAACCTGAACTGTATCTGGTAAAGTTGAATTTGGACCCTTGATTAGTATGTTTGTGTCACCAGAAAATGTTACAGTTTTAAATGCTTTTTTCTCCCATGTTTACTCATTCAGTTACCTCATCCCTAAGCATTTTACTTTTCTCCTCCTTATCTTTTCTCTCATTTTTCAATTTTCCCACCCCCACCCCTTCACCCCTTCCTTTCCTTTTTGGTATCTTTCTTTCTGCTCTCTACCCTCCCTTTCCTTCTCCCTCTCTTCCTCCTCTTGCACTCTTTCTTTCTGTCATTTATTTTCTTCCCTCACTTTCCATAACCGTCTACTGTCCCCTGTCTAATTATCTCTTCTCTTCTGTCTCTCTCTTTTTCTACCCTAGACAAAATTATCTGTATGTTTACTCCTGTATTTCTTTTCTCACTGCTTACTTACTTCTTTCTAACTTTTGTAAATGGAATTCTTTTCTTTTCCATTGCTTCCTGCCTCCTTCCACTACTGATTGAGCTCTCTTTCATTTCACTTAATGCTCTGTTCATCTGTTCACATACATAATCACCTCATTCCATATTATCAAAATCAAATGTGTGGTTCTCTTATTTCCATTCATTGTTCATGTTGTCATGCAGATACCACACAAAGTCTGTTCAAGCCTATTGTCATCAGCATAGCTCATCAAGTGTAACTCCTCAATTTTATATTACTTATTTACATCACTTAGCTCTGGAGACAAGTCGCCAGAGCCTTCTTTACTTGAGCTCCGCTAATGGCTTGCTTGGGTTGCAGCCACCTTCTTACCTGGCCCATGCAGGGTGCTGACCGTGTCATTCTCTGCAGTTTTGTAAACACCTGTATCTCAGATAATTGATGTAGATTTAAGGGTTACTCGCCCCAATAAGAAATCTGTGATATGAAAATGAATTTAATATCAACACAAAGTGGCTCTCTTGACTAACATCCCAGAAGATTCACTTAATCTGCTCATTAAGTGATGTACATACACAAAAAACTTCCATAATTAATAAACTCTGTCTGAACAGGCTTTGCAAGGTCCAACGATACCAACTGGCCACCTTGTCATCTTCAGCCAACAGGCATCACTGGATGCAGATATGAAGGGGCATGTGATCGCCACACCACTCTCCCAGCTGTTGTCAGTTTCCATGACTAGAACTGCTGCTTCGCAGCAAGTAGCTCCTCAATTGGCCTTACAAGGGCTGAGTGCACCCCACTTGCCAACAGCACTCGGCAGACCCAGACAGTCACACTTCCAAGTACTAGCCGAGTCCAACCATGCTTAGCTTCAGTGGTCTGATGGGAACCAGAGTTACTAATGCGGCAGGGCTGTTGGCATAATTAACCAGAACTCTGATAAATTATGAGCATGGGAAGTAAAAGTTACACTATTAATAAAAACAGCTATAATCAAATATTAAGTTTAACATAAATGTGCTCATTAGTTCTAATATTATGTTTGAGAAGTCATCTAATTCTTCTGCAACATCAAGAAACCTACTTAAGAAAGTTATTTAAACACATACTTCAGTTTTCCAAATTTGCTGTCCAACCCTCTAAAACGTAAAGAGCCTATGGTTCTACAGTATTTTATTTCCTTATTACTCAACCTATCCTCCTCCTCCCAATTCCTTCACTATTGACTATCTGACACACACAATCAAATATGCATTATTCATAAAGGGATCTTGCAAACAGGTGTTGCAGATGAACAGGCATGTTCTGCCATCGTAGATTTCTGAAAGGCGTTTGAAACTTAACCATTTTACCAGATAATAATCAAGATACAATCATATGGAACATCTTCACAGATATGCAGTTGGCCCAATGAATTTTTGACTGACAGAACACGGTACATTGTACTGGATAGCAAATATTCAACAGTGATGAAAGTGAAATTGGCCAGGCCCAAGGAAGCATAATAGGAACACTGGTGCGACCATACAAAATACACATAAGCAGTGTATCAGAGAGCATCAGCAGCACTATCAAATTGCTCACTGATGATGCTGATGTCATTATTAAATCACAAAGAAATGGAGATAGACTTGGACAAAATTTCCTCTGGGTGTAATGACGGGCAGCTCTCCTTACATGTAGATAAATACAAGATAATGCATATCACAAAATAACACCATAATATCCTGAAATATTAGTGGCAAAATCTAGAGTTTGTCACATTATTTAAATATTTAGTTGTAGTATTTACAAGAAATTTTAAATGAGATGAAAATTTTAAATCCTTAATTGGTACAAGAACTGAAGGACTGAAATTTGTTGTAAGAGTTCTGTGAAAATGGAAAGCATCTCTAAAGGAAATCACATAGAAGACACTAGTATGACTAGTTCTAGAGTATAAATCAAGCTTTTGGAGTTGTTATCAAGTAGGAATGACAGTATAAACATCAGAAGAACTCAGAGATACACTACTATGACTGTAACAGTTTCATATAGCTCATATAAAATTGTTAATAATGTAGAAGTAAAGGTAACAACTCACCCAAATAGTGGAGACACTGAGTCACAGAGACACACACAAACATGACTGCAGCTTGACTGGGATCAGCGGTTGTGTGGGGTGAAGTGAGAGAGTGGAGAAAGGAGGCAGGGAGTGGGAGGGACCTTTGGGGAAAATTGGCTAATAGCTTGGAGGGAGACAGCAGTTGCATGAGATAGGAGACAGTGGCACCAGTGAGTTGGGTCAGCACATGATGATGGTGATGATGATGATGATGATGATGAAATGGGCTAGTGGGCTGCTATAGGTGATGGAACAGGAAGGGGAGGCTGTAGGGACGAGGTGAGTAAAGTTATGGTGCTGGGGCAGGAGGAGGTGCATGTGGCTCTAGCTCAAAAAAAGGATTTCTCTGAAAGCTAGCAAGTTGTCAGTTTTATTTATGTGTATGTTGTCAACTCAGTGCCTCTACTATTTGGTGAGTTGTTACCTTTACTCTTAAATTATGTACATTGTATTATGACTCATTGTTATAATATTCATATATATTTTAGTGGGAATGTTCAGATATTTACAGGGTGACAATTATTGAACTATATGAAAAAAACATAAATTAGTTACAAACTATGGTGTGCAGACACTTTATTCAACATTTAATTGTCACTACAGATATTTGGATTTAGGTTATGACATGTTTGAAATGCCTGCCATCATTGGCAATGATTTGGCGCAGACGAATAATGAAATTCTTCATGACCTGCTGAAGTGTCAGAACATCGATGCTGTTTATGACCTCCCGAATGGCTGTTTCCAGCTCAGCAAAGGTTTTGGGGTTGTTGCTGCACACCACATCTTTAATATAGCCCCACAAAAAGGAGTTGCATGTGTTCAGATCTGGAGAACACGGCGGCCAATTGAGGCCCCTGCCAGTGGCCTCTGGGTACCCCAGAGCTAGAATGTGGTCCCCAAAGTGCTCCTCCAAGACATAAGACACTCTCCCGCTTTGATGTGGTCAAGCTCCGTCATGCGTGAACCACATCTTGTCGAAATCAGGGTCACTTTGGATAATGGGGATGAAATCATCTTCTAAAACCTTCACATACTGTTCTGTAGTAACCATGCCATCAAGGAATGTCGCGCCAATTATTCCGTGACTGGACAATGGACACCACACATTCATCTGCTGAGGGTGAAGATACTTTTCGATCATGAAATGCAGATTCTCAGTACCCCAAATGCGATAATTTTACTTATTGACCAGTTCTGTGGACAACAGTGTTGGCGAAACGCAACCTCTGTTCCATGGCCCTGGGGATTAATGGCTCATGGTATTGAATTTTGTATGGGAAGAGATGCAAGTCTTCAACAATTTCTCAGTGTCTCCCGGTTGATTCTCACCTGTTGTGCAGCTCGTCTGATTGATTTCCTGGAGCTGATTTGAAACACAGCACATATCTTCTTGATGTTATCAGGCATTTCCACACATTTTGGATGACCAATATTGCCAATACTGTCAACATAAACACTACCCGTTCTCTCAAACTTGTGAATCAGATTCTAGATTGTTAGCACACTTGGACCAGCTGTCTTCAGCTTGAACTTGGTCACAAACTTCCTGTGAGCCACAGTTGGGCTGTTATTGCATGCATTGCATAGTAGGCCTTCACAAGCACTATATGCTCAGGCACTCTGTACCATGACATTTTCTCATGCAAATGGCTGACAACAACAAGGTGCGTACACATTCACACTAATTCCCATCATGGCCCGCCGACAACCTTGCAGTTTGAACATTCTAACACAAACCGTTCAGAAGTTATGATGATTTTATTTCATATAGTTCAATAATGGTCACCCTGTAATGCAAATTTTTGGGAGAATGGCAGTGGTGTTTCCATGAAAACATGTTTGTTGAATTACGGAATGGGTATTGAGGAAGACTGTTCAACATTTCTGTTGTCACTGTCATATATGTCACACAGGGATTCTGAGAATAAGGTATGATAGATTACGGTGCATAGAGAGACATATAAACACTAATTTTTCCCCTCAATCAGTTGCATTGTTAGCTGCAACAGACAGAAGATGTGCTTTGTTGGTGTTGCACATTTTACCGATTTTAATTGAGATAAACTCATGCTGCATTGTTCTTCTTCAGCATGCCAGTGTAGAAGTGTGCACAGAATCAGCTAAATGAAAAATCTGTGCAATGCACACTTTTATTTGTATGCAGAGGGATTCAGAAAAATGTAGATGCTCTTTGATAGTTAATATCTTTGCAATTTCATGAGGTGACATAGTCCACTGTTTTTCTCAACAGATCGTGGTGTGCGTTTTCCAGCAGATGACAGTGCACCAATGAATGCAGTAAGATTGTCGTCTGAACAATGCACAGCCGTATTGAAGTGGTACTGGAAGTACAAAAACATGATGGAGGTACAATGACAATGATGTAATGTGCACAGAACTCAGCCACCAACATGTACAACAATTTATAATATTTATTTGGGATGATTTTGAAGCCAACGGTACTCTTCAGGATGTGCGTAAGAAAAAGTCTGGCTGATCAAAAACATCAGTAAGTCCAACTTCCAACATTGCTGTGTTGCAACATTTTTTAGGCCATCTCAAAAATCTGTGTGAGCCAATCAAGCGTGCAATGAATTCTGAAGGCTGCAAAGTGGAAAATGTACATTCCTAGATCACTACACACCATGAACAAGGATGACCCAGATCCAAGGATGGAGTACTGTAAGTGATTTGAAGGCATGCTTTGGGAGGATGAACAGTTTGCAGGGATGTTTATTTGGTCTGACAAGGCGCAATTCAAACTGAACAGTACTTTAAACTGCCACAACTGTATATATGGGCTCCTGAAAATCCTTACATTCCCATGGACAAACATGTTAATCTACAGGGTGTTAATTTGTGGTGTGGTCTGTCATCGCACGGTTTGATTGGCCCATTCTTTAAGGATATGTAACTAGTAAGGTGTATTTTCAAATGCTGCAAACATTGATTTTACTTGCTATCTGAGAGGTATTTGGAAATGAAAGATTTTTACCTACAATAAGATGGTACTCTGCCTAACTACCATAGAGATGAAAATATACCTGGGCAATGGATAGGTCGAAGAGGAACTTGTGAATACCCAGAACGGTCTCCGGACCTTACACCTCTTAACTTCTACGTATGGGAAACCATGAAAAATGAAGTTTATCAACAGAAGCCAGCTACAATGAATGAGCTACAAGAACCATCGAGGCGTACTGTGTGGCTATCACACTGGCAACACTGACAGCTATAGTTCGGGTAACAGTTCAGTGGTATTAATGTTGTTTGGCTGCTAATGAGGGTCACTTTGAACACATAAAATAACCTTCCCTCCATGCAATAATTGTAACAGTGTGTCATTTTGTTCCATTCATATTGACTATCAAAGAGTATCTACATTTTTCTGGACCCCTCTATGTAAAAGGCGACTTCAGAATTTCCTTTGTGTGAGACCACGCCTACAAGAACAGTGTGCCAATTTGAAGTTTTAGATTTGCTTATTCTACCATTCACTTTGCTTCTGTGTGATCTTTCATTGATTGTATCAATACCCATTTGTAATGTGAAATTTCAAACATTCGTGAGTGTTGCAATAAACTCATACTGTTATCATCAACTTAAACTTAATGGTGCTCTTTTAAAAT
Source organism: Schistocerca serialis cubense (assembly GCF_023864345.2). Classification (NCBI taxonomy): domain Eukaryota; kingdom Metazoa; phylum Arthropoda; class Insecta; order Orthoptera; family Acrididae; genus Schistocerca; species Schistocerca serialis. The sequence continues at coordinate 560,204,258 of NC_064642.1, read as the reverse complement.
TTTTGAGACCAGTGGGCCTCTCATGATTCAAACCAATCATTTCATAATTTAATTGTATGGTTACATTAGAAATAGTTTATTTTTGAGAATTTTTGGAGACTTACAAAACTATATTTTTGTAAGTTTCCAGTACGATTGTTTTGGATACGCAATTTATTTTGCAGCAAATCAGCATTTGTGATTCACAGTTCTGCCAAAGAATACATCATCCCCAAATATCACTGTATTTCAATGCAAATAAATGTGCATTTTTGAGAATTTTTGGAAGCTCTGATTATCCTTCGCATAATCTACGAGCAATTTGTAGTAAATCGGTGTTTGTGATTTAGTTACTGTAGTAGTAATTCTAACATATTGTGTTACATCCTTTTAGCTCAGCAGATTAAAAGGTAATCACCAGGCTTAATTTAAAGTTATTTGTTCACTGCCTTGTAATGCACTGCATCAGCCAAAATGGAGCGCCCCTGTGAATTCTGTTGTCGAACAATGGATGAATTGGTTGACATTCATAAACAGCGGGAAATTGCCCTGACTACTGTCAAAAGATTGGCAGGTGCTGTGAGTTGGTGTGTTGGAAGAGCTCCTGAGAGTCGTGTACCTGCGATACCAATACCAGAGATACATCAAGTACTATCCTCTTCTGTAGATCCTGTCTCCTCTGCAGAAAGTACTTGATCTGTCATTACTCATCCACTTGACTGTGAGTGGCATGTCAGCGGTAGATCTAGGCATCCCGTACAGGGTGGATGGGGGCCGAGGAGGACTCAGGGTGTTGTACCAATCCCCCTAACCAATGAGTTTGAGGTGCTGTCTCTCATATAAACTGAAACAGAGCCAGTGGGACTCACTTCACCTCTTTTGGGGAAACCTGTTTTGTTCAGTGTCAAGAGGAGGCAAATGCTAAATGGTAGTGGTCTGTTAATCGTTAGCAGTTCAGGTATATCGTAAATGATGGTACCCCTTAGGGAAATGGCAGCAAGGGATAGGAAGGACACCAGGTGCACTCAGTGTGTATGCTTGGGAGCCTCATTCAACATGTTGAAGAGGCTATTCCAGTGGCCATTGAGAGAACAGGGTGCAACCAACTGCAGAATGTGGCACATGTTGCAACAAATGATGCCTGTCTTGTGGACTCCAAGGTCATATTTGAGTCATTTCAGCAACTGGCAGAGAAGGTTGAGAAGACCAGCCTTGCACAGGGAATTTAAACGAAGTGCACAATTTGCAGCATTGTCCCCAGAACTGATCATAGCCATTTGGTTCTGAGTCGAATGGAAGAAATGAATGGGAGCTGTAATGGTTCTGTGACAAGCTAGGCTGTGTCTTCCTGGACTTGTGCCATAGGGTTGAGAATTGTAGGGTCCCCCTAATGGGTCAGGTGAGCACTAAACATCAGAGGCTGCTACTCAGATAGCTGACTATGTGTGAGGTGCACACATGGGTTTTTTAGATTAGATGACTCTCCATCCAATCCATATAACGATAGCTGTGGGAAACCCAGAAGCGTCAGTGCTGGGTCAAAAGAAATGCTTTCCTTAGTTGAGAGTATTAAAATCCTAATGGTAAACTGCCAAAGCATTTGCAACAAAGTGCCAGAGTTTGAGGCACTCATGAAAAGTTGTAAAGCTCACATAATACCTTAAATTAATGGCAGTGAGATTTTAGGGGAAAATTTAAGTGTATGTGAAAAGTATAGGCAAATGGACATGGAGGTGGTATGTTTGTTGCAGTAGACAAGAAACCTGAATCCACCAAGATAGAAATTGCAGATGCATATGAGATTGTTTGGGCAAGACTCAGTATCAGGGGTGTGCATAAAATGGTAATTGGATCCTTTTATCACCCACCAGGATTATCTCGTGATGTAACCAAAAACTTTAAAGAAAACCTTAGTTCACATGTACATAAGTTCCCCAATCATACTGTAATTGTTGGTGGAGACTTTAATCATCCAACAATTAATTGGGAAACTTATTGTTTTGTTAGTGGTGCGTGTGATAAGACATCCTCTGACACATTACAAATGCCTTCTCTTAAAAGTGCCTAGAACAGATAGTTAGGAAATATATTGGATCTAATGGCAACAAATGGACCTAAACTCTTGGAGGATGTCCACATTGAAACTTGTATCAGTGACCATGACATGGTTGTGGCTACAGTGATCACCAAAGAACAAAGGACAACTAAAACAAGCAGAAAGATATATATGTTCAGTAAACTAGATAAAAAATCAGTAGCGTCATATTTCAAAGAGGAACTGGAAACTTCCAGTACAGGGCAGAAGCTTGTAGGAGAACTATGGCTCATGTTTAAAAGAATAGTTGACAATGCAACTGGACAGATATGTACCTAAGAGAACAGTCCATAATAGGAGGGAACCTCCATGCTATACAGTCATTGTAAAGAAACTTCTAAAGAAACAGAGACCACTGTGTAATAGGCATAAAACAAAGTGTACGGCTATGGATACAGAGATGCTGAATGAAATAGGCATGGCTGTCAGGATATCACTTTGTGATGCCTTCAATGACTACTGTAGCAGTATATTGGCAAATGATCTTTCACAGAATCCAAAGAAATTCTGATTGTGTATAAAGGCTGTTAGTGGCACCAAAGTTATTGGCCAGTCCCTAGCGAATGAGACAGGAACTGAAATTGAGCAAAAGCTGAAATGCTTAATTCTGTTTTAAAATGTTCCTTTACTGAGGAAAATGTAGGAGAATTGCCCCAAATTTAATCCCCAAACCACTGAAAAGATGTATAAAATAAGCGTTAGTGCCAGTGGTGTTGAGAAACAGCTGGAATCATTAAAACTGAGCAAAGCTCCAGAACCCGATGGAATCCCTACCAGATTCTATAGTGAATTTGAGGCTGTATTAGCCTCTCTTCTAACTATAATCTATTGTAGATCCCTCAAACGAAAAACCACACACAGTTCTTGGAAAATAGCACAGGTCACACCCATCTACAAGAAGGGTAGTAGAAGTAATCCACAAAACTTTCATCCAATATCCTAGAATTCGATTTGTTGTAGAATCTTAGAACATATTCTTAGCTCAAACATAATGAAGTATCTTGAGCAGAATCATCTCCTCAATGCCAACAGCATGGAACTCGAAAACATTGTTCATGTGGAACCCAACTCCCATTTTCTCACATGACATACCGAAAGCTTCAGATCAAGGCAGTCAGATAGATGCAGTATTTCTTGATTTCTGAAAAGCATTTGACTCAGTATCACACCTACACTTATTGTCAAAATTACGTTCATATGGGGTATCAAGTGAAATTTGTGACTGGATTGAGGACATTTTGATAGGGAGGACATAGCATGTTATCTTGGATGGTGAGCCATCATCAGATGTAGAGATAACTTCGGATATACACAAGGGGAGTGTGTTGGGACCATTGCTGTTCATGTTGTATATTAGTGACATTTTACACAATGTTAATAGTAAAATCCGGCATTTTGCTGATGATGCAGTTATCTATAATGAAGTACTATCTGAAAGAAGCTGCATAAATATAGTCAGATCATGATCGATTTCAACATGGTGCAGAGATTGGCATCCTATGACTATAATATCAATGGGTCACACCTGGAATTGGCCAACTCATACAAATTCCTTAGTGTAGCACTTTGCAGGGATATGAAATGGAATGATCACATAGGTTCAGTCAGTGGTAAAGCAGTTGGTAGACTTCAGTTTATTGCTAGAATGCTGGGTAAGTGCAATCAGTCTATAAACGAGATTGCTTACAAATCACTTGTGTGACCCATCACAGAATATTGTTCATATGTCTGGGAACCGTACCAAATAGGGCTAACAGGGGATATTGAACACATACAGAGTGGGGCGGTGTGAATGGTTACGGGTTTTTTCATCCGTGACAGAGTGTCACAGAGATACTGAAGGAACTGAACAGGAAGGCTCTTGAAGATAGATGTAAACTATTGTGTGAAAGTTTATTAATAGAGTTTCAAGAACTGGCTTTGAATTATGACTAGATATGTACTACAGTCCCCTACATACCACTCACAGAAGAATCATGAGGATAAGATTAGAATGATTACTGCATGCACAGAGGCATTCTAACAATCATTCTTCCCATGCTCCATACATGAATGGAATGGGAAAAAACCCTAATAACTGCTACAATGGGACATAACCTCTTCCATGCACCTCACAGTGGTTTGAAGAGTATAGATGTAGATGTAGATGTAGATGTAGATGTAGAAGTAAATGAAATAGCACAGATAATCTCTAATTTAAGTTTACCCTCTACAGTGCACTGTGCAGTGGCTTATTTAGATTTGTAGGTGTGATGAATGAGGCCTTTATCTTTATTCTGCTCATTACCTTTCTTCTGAATAATCTTTTCTCTGTTCACTTGCCTAAGAATCAGTTCTGCTGACAAAACCAGCATCTCCGTGCCTCATCTCCTGGACCAGGAATCTTAAGAAGCTTCATAATGCTTGAGATCCCAACCACTTGGCCTGCATAATTATTACATGTTTGTGACTTCCATTTGAAACTCTTTGTTGTTGGTTGGTTGAAAATTATTTTCTCTCATCACACCCAGAAAGTTGATATATTGTCCATAATTTCTCAAGAATTGGTCACTTTCTGCAGGTGAACTGACAGCTTTCAGAGCTTCCTGTGGACAGCTGAACAGCAGAAATTGTAGTTTAGGAGCAGGTGTAAACCTTTTGTAAGTAAGAATAGAACTGAATAGATTGGATTTGGACACTATTTTTGTGAATAGAAAGCATTACCTTATTACACAGCCTGTAATTTGCAAAACAGTTCTAACAGGAATCTTAAGAAGCTTCTTAATGCTTGAGATCCCAGCCACTTGCCCTGCATAATTATTACATATTTGTGACTTCCATTTGAAACTCTTTGTTATTGGTTGGTTGAAAATTATTTTCTCTCATCACACTCAGAAAGTTGATATATTCTCCATAATTTCTTAAGAATTGGTCACTTTCTGCAGGTGAGCTGACAGCTTTCAGAGCTTCCTGTGGACAGCTGAACAGCAGAAATTGTCATTTAGAAGCAGGTGTCAACCTTTTGTAAGTAAGAATGCAACTGAATGGATTGAATTGGGACACTATTTTTGTGAATAGAAAGCATTACCTTATTACACAGTCTGTAATTTGCAAAACAGTTCTATTTATACAAATTTACTTTAATTGTGTGTAGGGAAGGATACTTTGTGTACCGCTGTCAGTCCCCCCCCCCCCCCCCCCCCTCCTGTTCCAGTCACGAATGGTTCATGGGAAGAACGATTCTTGGTAAGGTGCCATGTGAGCTCATATATCTAATTTTACTTTCATGATCTTTATGCAAGATGTGCATTGGAGGAAGCAATATATTAGTTGATTCTTCTAAGAATGTATGCTCTCTGAAAGCAGATCATGATTCAGAACATCTCTCTTGCAGTATCTACCACAGGTGTTGGCTGACCATCTCCATGATGATTTCACACTTATTTAATACACCTGTAATGAAACAAACTGTTCTTCCTTAGATCTTTTCAATTCCCTCTATTAGTCGTAGCTGGTACACATGCCAGACTGACAACTATTTCCTTTGTGAGTTCGTTACACTTCCTGAGGATACTTCCAATGAATCGCAGTCTGACATCTGCTTTATCTGCAATTAATTTTATGTTGTTGTTCCACTTTAAATCATTCTAAACACATACTCCTAGATATTTTATGGATGTGACTGCTTCCAGTTTTATTACGTAATAGATATAACATTTGCAAAAGTGATCCTTTGATCACTGTATGCAAAAAGAATTGTAATTTAATAAAGAATTGTCAACCAGGACTCAAGTACACTACTGCTTTTGCAGTACTTAACAGACCCTGTACTGACTGAGCATTGTGGCCACAATAATCCAATCCTCCACAGAAACACCCTTCCTAAAACTTTTCACTGCTTACAGTAGTTGCTTTGTTCTTTCCCCCTCAATGTGCCTGTGGTTGCTTCCTTCTTTTCCCTGTGAAGATGCTTGTTTAAATTCTCTGTCTCTGAGACTTCTAAATTGGATGCCCACAAACAGTCCCTCAAATGAGACATTTCAATGTCTCAAGACCTTGAATTGTTTGTAAGAGCTTGTGAAGGAAAATTTCTCAGTTGCTACCTAGAAATTGATCATATATCAACCATCACAGGGGGAAAGAATAATTATATTTACTTTCAGAAAGAAACAAACACTGTCTGAACAGACTGTAGAGGCCCAATGGTACTGACCGGCCGCTGTGTCATCCTCAGCCCTTAGGCGTCACCCGGTGCAGATATGGAGGGGCATGTGATCAGAACACCACCCTAATGGCCATTGTCAGTTTTTGTGACTGGTGTCTGCTACTCCTCAATCAAGTAGGTCCTCAATTGGCCTCACAAGAGCTGAGTGCACCCTGCTTACTAACAGCACTTAGGAGACCTGAATGGTGACCCATCCAAGTGGTAGAAAAGCCCAATGGCACTTAACTTCAGTGATCTAATATGAACTGGTGTTACCACTGCAGCAAGGCCATTGGCTATATTTTATTTCATAACATTATGAAAATTAAATGACTGCAGGAACAGATTTATATCTGTAATTATCACTTTTCCTATTTGTACATAATTCACTTAGGCATGTGCATCAGTCACAAAATTTAAACTGTTTATTTGTTTTTTATGTTTTTCATCTAGCTATTGGACAAATGTCATGGTTTTTAGCTGCAGCATATAAGTTTGGTGGATTTCTATGTACTTCCATTGAAGCTGTAATTGCTATGTGTCTTTTGTGACTTTGTTCTTTACTTAGAGATAATTGAAATAACCACATTTTCAGATGAAATATTGGTGGACAAAGTATTTGATGTAACCACCATTGGTATCAATAGACCAAACAAGAGAAACTGTGTAAACCCTGAAGTTGCAAGAAAACTCCGAGCAGCTGTTACAAATTTTGAAGATGACCCTTCTTCCTCAGTTGCTGTTTTGTATGGTACTGGAGGCAACTTCTGTTCTGGATTTGATCTGGAAACTTTGGCAGAAGTGAAGAGTTTTGAGAATTTACGCAAGGAAATTGCAGCAGGAGGAATGGTGAGCACTGGTGTAACCTGATAGTATCAAATATGAAAAAGAAGAAAAGAAAAAAATTAGAATGAACCTCCTCATTCACAAATTAAATCACTGAGCAGCAATTCATCAATTACAGTTATAAATAACTCTCACAGCAGAGAACATTCCATTGCCTTCATACATCACTCAAACTATATTTTATGCAGGTCTACTTCCTTTAATGATAATCAAAAGGCAAGTAAATTTTGTCATTGAAATTTTTGTTAAACACACCGAGGTGCATAAAAACCTCTTCAGGTGCAACTGTGGGTGTCTTACCTTTTTCAAATGTTATTTAAAGGATGAGAAAAAATTAATAGTTTATTTTCTAATTATTATGAGATTTACTTTGTGTGAATGCTTAATAGAATTTAAAAAATATATTTTCTGCTGTTATGTCTTGAATAATGTCCCACTTATCAACTATCAGCCATCTGATGAACTGGACTAGTGCTATCTTTAGATGTATTAAAGATAGAAAAATTAGAAATATATAAAACCAGTAAAAAAGTGTAATTGATATCATTGTATATTATGGGAGTAAAATTAACTTATGACATTAAATCAAGGACTATTAGGAGAGGAATCTAAAACAATGGTGGAATCACAGCTGCAAATTTAATTGTGGCTGTTTATCCATTAATTCCAAAATATATTTTTTCTGTCTGTTGTTCAAGTTTTGATGGTTTTAAAATAGACTCTATTGTGATTTTGGTACTGGAAACATGTACGTCATACTATATCATGTATCAGATGTGCATCATGTTTGTGTCCTCCTCATTCTGTTTTCTACCTCTCCTGTTTTTCTTTTTGTCTGAAAAACTGGTGGCTGTGTATTCTTTTGTGGTTTGGTTTTCACTAAACAGAATGACAATGGGTGTTACATGGTGAAAAATCAACTTTCAGGCATGAGGTGTGACACCAAATATTGTGAATACACTGTGGAACTCTAGTGATACTCAATGTCTGGACCACAACTCACTTCCTGCTAGATGATCTATGCATGGAGGAAGACATTTAACTGAGTTATGAAAAAGCCAGTGTGGCTGATAATTTTTTTTTAAAAAAAAGAAAAGAAAAGAAAGTTATCTGGCCATACACACAGTTGCAAAGAAGTTGTATGTACAGTTTTCACTGAACTATTCATCTTAAACTGTTGGCCTAATGCCTGCAATATTATAATTCAGTCCACTGATCTACCATTGTTGACTTAATAACCATCACAATATCTATAATACTACATGAGCTATGATCTTATTTCTCCGTCGTTTTTAATGATGTCAAAAGAGTGTGTTATTAACAATAAAGATTATCTTCTTCTTTCGTTAATTTTCTTGTGCCTTTGTCCTGCATGTGTGCAGGGTTGTGATGGTTATTGATGGTTTTGGCACAGTTAATTTAAGGGGTGGCTGGATGCCCTTCCTGTCACCACCTCGTTACCCTTCGGGACAGAATGTGTGTATGCCAGCTGTCTGTGTGTAGTGAGAGTTATGCAAAAACTTTCAAAATTTTTGCAAATTGTGCAACTGAGGTGCGAATTCGGTACCAGCCCAGACTCACCTATTCAGATGTTGGGAAACTGCCTAAAACCACATTCAGACTGGCTGGCACACTGACCCTCATTGTTAATTCACTGAGCAGATTTAATTGGGGACTGGCACATCTCACCATCCCAGAAGCAGCGCTTTAACATGTGCAGTTATCTGGGTGGGTAATGAAGACATGGTCACTGGTTATTTATATCCTAAATTGATCTTTCATCATTTATTATTTCAGTTCTGTTATAATTTCATTTCTAATATCATAAGATTTTCATTTGGTTTGACTGTCACTTAGCCAAGAATTTCTTTGCTATACTATCATTCTAAAATTATTATTATACAATTATTGTTATTGCTTTTGTTACTAAAAATCACACAGTTGAAAAATTATCATTTAAATATTTTTGTCTCTGATAGGGATTAACAAGAAGGATTACAAAGAAACCTCTAATAGCTGCTGTCAGTGGCTATGCAGTAGCTGGTGGTTTTGAACTTGCGTTACTGTGTGATCTTAGGGTTGTTGAAGAAACAGCAGTCATGGGAGTATTCTGTCGACGATTTGGTGAGCTTATAACAGATTTATCATAGTGAAGCCCAACAATATCATGACTACAGCCTAATAGAATGTACTTTTAATGAAAATAAATTATTTTCGGTGGTTCCATTGTACATAGATGGTAGTAATGACTGAACTTAGTCTGGAGTTGATGACAAAGGAGAGAAAAATTTCTAGTGCTGGCACATGCTTGCACCTTTTGGTTAGTAATGAGGGTGTCATTAGGTGTAATGATCCCTTAATTTTTTTCTCTTTCATTAAGAGCTGCAGTACTGAACCATTCACTGATCAGTCCAGTATCAGTCTATCACAATCCTTTTAACACTATGAACAATTTCTGGCTTAGCTTTGGACACCAAGTGCTTCATGTCCAAACAATGAAAGAAATTACAGATGTGGTATGATACTAAATGTACAGGTGTTGTATGAATATCCCTATTTTGAGGTAGTTTTCACTAATGATAGATGAATACTTTATTGTGAAATAACAATAGAAAAAGACATTGTTACTCACTCCATGGAGGAGCCATTGAGTGGCAGGCAGGCATATTGAAAATAGACTGCTAGATTTTTTTAAAATATCAGACCAAATCCTTCATCAGAGGTACTAAAAGAAAAAAAAAAAATGCACACACATTTTCAACTCACATACATATGTTCACTACCATCTCTGGAGCTTGCCAGGCAGAGACACTTGCTCTTGATGCTGAGTCTTAGAATACCTGGTACATCTGCTCATTACAGCACTTACAGTAACAAAGGTTTCAACAGGGAGCAGACTATACTGGGCAGACTGACCTACCCAGCTGTAAGACTACACAAGATGTCACTTGTAACGTAATAGACTGAGATTCACTTACTATAATATGTGATACATCTGATTTCTAAACATCACAATATTCTGTAACTTTAAACAATGGGAAATCCAGGATGGAATGTAACAATATTATAAAAAGGATAGTTGCTACTCACCATGTAACGGTGATGCTGAGTTGTGGATAGCCACAACAAAAAGACTGTCATAAAATAAGTTTTCTGCCAACAAGGCTTTTGTCAGAAACAAATGGCAAAAACACACACACACACACACACACACACACACACACACACACAAACACACAAGACCACACTACAAGCAGCAGCAGTGCATGATGTGAGAGGCAACTGGATGGGAGTAAGGAGGAGATGGGGTGGGGAGGGAGAGGGATAGCAGAATATGGGTGGAGAACAGTGAAGTGCTGCTGGGGAGTGTGCAGGGATGAGGTGGAGAGAGGGTAGAGCAGCTAGGTGCAGTTGGGAGGTTAGACAAAGGGGAGGGGGGGGGGGAGGAGGGGAGCAGAAAACAAGAAAAGTAAGAAGACTGGATGTGTTGGTGCAATAGAGGGTTGTGTAGTGCTGGAACATTCCCATTCCAGCACTAAACAGCCCTCTATGCCAGCGATGCACCCAGTTTTTTATTTCTCTCCTTTTCTGCTACTACCCCCCTCCCCACCATCTAATCTCTAACCTCCCGACTGCACCTAGCTGCTCTACCCTCTCTCCACATCGTCCGTACACTCTACCCAGCAGCACTTCACCATACCCCACCCCTACCCTGCTATCCCTTCCCCTCCCTGCCCCAGCCTCCTCCTTAGCCCCAACCAACTGCCTCTCCCATGATGCGCTGGTGCTGCAGCTCGTAGTCTGGTTTCAGCTGCCAGAGACTGTGGTCATGGTTTTGTGTGTGTGTGTGTGTGTGTGTGTGTGTGTGTGTGTGTGTGTGTGTTGTCTATTTTTGATAAAAGCCTTGCTGGCCGAAAGATTATTCTGTGACAGTCTTTTTCTTGTGCATATCTGCGACTCAGCATCTCCGCTATATGTTGAGTAACAACTATCCTTATCATAATATTCTATAATTTTATTGTATGATTGTATGCTTATGGTCATGTGTTTATTTTCAACTACACCAATTAGTTTTTAACAACATCTGAAATAAAAAAGAAAATACTTGAACAGAATGTTCGTTCAAGATGTATAAAATGAAATAATTGTCTTGAAGTAAACTTGTTAATTACTGATTTTAAATACAATATGGAGTGGTGTGTTTTTGCAGAATAATTAGGGTTGATGAATGGCATTGCTTCTATTTTGGCAAGTGAAATATTAATTTATCTGATGAGAATATACATACTGTAGTATTAATTGTTAAAAATACTCATCATATAATAATTAACACTCAAAGCCTCTATATTTTATGAAACCAATTTTGAAACATATGCTTACGTTTTTTGCTGAGCATAATGTCATGCTCAAATAATTTTGTAGAGAAATGGGGAAACCTGAATGTTCCAGTAAGGTATGGTCTTTCTTTTACAGTATGTAATGAACATGGGTGTCATCTTAAAATCGGCCATCTTGAATCTACGTCAGTTTTTTTAAATGGAAAGGAGGTTTTGTGATACACCAAATTACATCAGCATTTTCTCACAGGTTCATTCCTGTAAACACAGTCGAATTAGCTGTTATGGTTAAAAAATTACAACACATTTTGGTTGGAATTACAGACTGGACTGTTCTCCATAAAGGACAGTCGTTTAATGTGTTCAACAAAGTGTTCCTCTCAGTCAACATACATTTGAAGGCACTTAATCCAATCATCACACGCTCGCAGAAGCATTTCTGCAGAAATGCTGGCACATGCATCTTCAGCGTGTTACTCAAGATAATGTCTGTTTCTTATTTTCTCTGCATAAACAGTCCCACAGATAGAAGTCAGGTGGTGTGAGATCAGGTGATCTTGGTGCCACTCCACAGAACCACTTCAGCCAATCCAATGACCAGGAAATTGACCACCTGACTAACCACTGACAAACAACTGCTCCATTTTGTGGTGGAGACCTGTCCTGTTGAAAGTAAGAGGGAAAGCTGCCATCTTCATTCAGAACTAAGGGAAACACCACTTCTTGCAGCATTTGCAGGTAGCATTGAGCATTTAGGTTCTGGTCAGTTAAAATGGGTCCGATTACACAGGTACCTCATATTCCACACCACACCATAACCTTTACATCACCAACTGCCCCGGAAAGTTGCATCCAGTGTTGATTCTGGTCACTCCAATGTCTGTAGTTGTGATAAGAAATTTTTGCTCATCACTGAACAGGATACGTTGTGCACAAGAGGGATCTTGTTGAACTTGCTCTAGGGTCCTCATGCAAAACTGCATACATCTGTCTGGGTCGTCCCCTCCTAGATGCAGAGTAGCTGAATGTTGAATGGATGCCATCGATAAGCATGAAGGATCTGTACTATCAATGGCTGGCTAATTCCATATTCTGCTGACAGACGTCATGTGCTGCGGTGTGGGCTCTTCACGGAGGATGCCAAAACCATTGTTGAGGTCATCTCGTCAGTAGCAGTTTTTGGATGGCCACTCCATGCCTTGTCAGCCACAGTCCTATTTTCTTGGAATTTGGAAATGAAGCACTTGACTGTGTTATGTGAAATTGGATGTCTTTCTGGGTGGCAGTTATTAAAATCTGCTGCTGTGACATGGAAACTCCCTTCTCCAGAGATCAAAATGTCCTCAATTCTCTCCTCCTTGATCAAAGCCATCTTCAGTTACATATAACGAAAAAAAAGTGTTGTAACTTTTGAACCATAACTGGTATTTCAAATCTGCTTACAGGAGTGAATTTGTCAGAAAATGCTGATGTTACTTGAGATTAAAAAAAAAAAAAAATTACTTAAATTCAAGCTGGCACCCACATTCAGTACATACTGTAAAAGATAGACCACCTCACATAAACCATACTGGAATATTCAGGTTTCCCCATTCCTGCGGGATTTTTGGCATAAAAGGGTGTACTGCAACTTTTGACCCACTCTGTACTGTAAATACCAAGCATTGTTGAGATTCTAAAGGGGCTCGTGGCTGCAAATGCAGAGAATCAATAAGTAAGCAAGGGAGTGCATCAGTGTGTAAGAGTGCTGTTGAATTCAGTGTTTCAAGACTCTTCATTTAGCAAAACTCATGCAAGCAGATAAGAATATGAAAGACTCCAAAGAGTCACTCAGGATATCTGCAATGAACATAAATTATTATTATTATTAACTTGATTGGCCACATTTGACCACTTGAGTCATTCCACGTTCACTTTCTCTTTGAAGATTGGACTACTTGCTTCTTGTGCTCAGCTCAGTACTTTTTCATTCGTTCCAAATGCAATTTTCTTAACTCGTCTGAAATCTCTTACCAGTCTGCTGTGCGTCATTTCTGCTGAAAATTTATGATTCATAAGGAGAGTGTTAATTTTGTTTTTGTTCTCTGCATCAGTAATTCTAAGTCCAACTGCCTCAAGATCTTGCTGAATTTCTTTGACTCACTGTCCTCCTGTCTTTTTTCTGAGACTTCTCATCACTAGTTGTTTTAATAAATAATAATGTTTAAATATGACACAATGTTTGACACCTCCTATTCAGCCAGATAAGTAACCAGGTACTTACAAAATATTTTCCTGCTCCAAAGCTCAGTTTATTATTTTGCAAAAACTATGATATAATGCTGTGGATACTGAAAACAGTTAATATTTTTTTACTGAAATTTTGACTTGATACTCATCCATGTTGTGGGTAGGAGTGTTACACACTACAAGTGGCAGAAGTGCCTGAAGGGATTCAGTCTACTCTCACCCTAAAAGGGATCTTCTCCTTTTTTCCAACTAAGCATAAATTTAAAACAGCAGACAAAAAACGAAAACTGAAAACCATGGAAAATTATAAAAATAACTATTACTACAAACAATATCTAGGAATATTTAACATAAAGGGCACTAACATGCAAGACCTTCAACAAGATAGTTATGAAATTCATACTGACAACATCAAGTCCACAAGAAGACATTTATGGATTCTTAAGGTGTGATTGTGAGCTAAGATTTTTTGCTGTAAATAACAATTTGGCAGTGGGTAGTCCTTGTGTACCTCCACACAAATGGGCGGGAACTTCACTGCTTGCAGAGGGGACTCAGTTTCATTACTGGGAAATGTGTGCTCAGTGAGACCCAACCTCCACACAGGAGGTCCTCGATGACCAGGATGAGATCGCCAATCTAGGGCTATCATGCTCCTCCTGATGTCCATTTATTGCATTTCTGCAGCTGATGCAGGCGTCCAGTGAACCACCTCTTCCAAAGATTCTGGCTCAGCGACTACAAGTAGCCATTTATGCAATCTGTTGGTGGGAATCTCAAGGATAAACACTATGGGGCTGCATGTTTAAACTTCTGATGCTGTAGTTATCGAGAGGCTTGTTGTGATTCACTTAAGAATTTATTAACTTCCCACCTAATCACTAAATACCATCTGTGTCAACAATTTGCCATGTTTCCTGTAATTTTCAGTTATGTTGGCACAATACTTGGCCTTTAGCAAAGCAATCTCATTGCCAAGCTCATTATTTTCAACAGTACCAACAACCATTTTGATGGTGTTTTGACATTGTTTTGTGGTGAGTGGTCCCGTTATTCTATCTATTTGTTGCAAACTAATGTGTAGACCAAAACACTATACTTTATTTGAATATTGAATATCAACACAGCAATTTATCATCAAAGTTGATAACTGAATACAAGGATACATGCACAAATCTTTTTTCTGGCGCATCTTCTACAGCTAATATAGGACAAGTGCTGCAGTCCAGGTACTAGTTGGATAGTTGTAGCTGGCCACACCACCACTGGTCAAGTGAGCTCAAATATGCTGGACTGGGCCAACTTGATAGATGATCACCAGACTTGTCTTCTGATTTGACAAGTCTTCAATTGGATGCTGTGCTGCTCGCTTCACCCACCCAGCACGTCTTACTCAAGTCTTGTCACAGGCCTGTCCTATCCTATCATGGGCATGGCCACCTGTGAAAGCAATCATTTCATATACCAGCTCTGCTGCAACTTCTGCACAGCGTTTTATGTGGGCATGACCACCAATCAGTTGTCCACCAAGATGAATAGCCACCACCAAACTGTGGCCAAGAACAGAGCTGACCACCCAGTGGCACAAAATGCTAATGAGTACAACATGTTAGTGTTCAGTAGCTGCTTCACATTGTGTGCATTCCAGATCCTTTCTCTGGTACCGTGAGCTGCGGAATTTGAATCCGCGCCAGATGTCATGGATGTCGAAGACCCCTAGAGGTCTCTGCACCATCGCACCGTAAGCCGTGGCAGCGTGCGCCTCCTGGCCCACATTGAGTGTGAGGGCACCACAGTGGAACACGTGGTCCCAGCGACCAATAGTGGCACCCCGATCATGTATTTAAGTGCCTGTGTGCCTGCCTCTCACTCAGCCAGCGAGTCTAATCATTGCGTGCGTCTTGACCTATCGCCTCAACAACAGACAGCATGTTTACTGTTCTTTGTTTTTATTACTAGTGGATGTCTTGGATTCGTTTGGTTGTCACTGTCACTCTGTTGCTTCTTGTGTGTTCATCATCATTGTTTGTTCACTGGCCGCTCTCCATTTGGTCCCGCTGCGCTTTCTCGGCCACCCCGCAACCTCTCCGGTCGCGGTTACAACATTTTTGGCGACGAGGTAAACGGTGGTAGTTGTTAGCATGGAGGCAAAGTTGGTCTGTCTTCTAGAGCAACAGCAGCAGCTCATGCAGCAGCAGCAGCTCCAGCTCCAGTTAGACATCTTGCAACAGTCGCTGCGGTTGCTAATGGACAAAGTTGATGCCCGGGATGCATTACCACAACAGCTTCTGAGTCCTCGGGTGTCCGATGCTTTCCCATGTCTGCCGTCATTCCTACCCTTTAATGACGCTAAAGAGGACTGGGAAACCTACTTACATCGACTGAAACAACATTTCACAGCTTTTTATGTCACAGATCACTGCTTGCAGTGGTCGTTGTTTTTGTCTTGGGCCTCCCCAGACACGTTCTTTCTTGTACGCAAGTTGGCACCATTGTCCAATCCTGTAGCTCTCTCTTTCCAGGAGATATGATTTTTGCTAACAAACAATTATTCCCAACGCTACCATGTGGTCGCTTCTCAGCTGGAGTTCCACCAGTACCATAAACAGCCAGGTCAATTGTATCGTTCCTGGGTCACAGACATGCAGGGTCTCAGTCATCGATGCGATTTTACATGCACCAATCAACAGTGTAAGTTTTTGTATGCAGACTCCCTGATCCGGGATGTGGTGGTTCAGTTGGCTCCCGATCCAGAGGTCTGTACTGCGGCACTGAAACTCAATAACCCCTCCTTGGAAGAGATTCTCCACATTGCCCACTCCTTTGAAATAGCTCAAGCAGCTAATGAGCATCTTATGGCACAACTGCAGGTGGTGGCGATCAAGGTGTCATGGCAGGTTCCATCTTCACGACGTCAACGTGGCCTGGCCGACAGAGGCCAGCACCTTCGGGACACCTCATTGTCCAACGTCTTTGTGGCATCGGTGACTCTGGTCGCCCCTCGTCGCCGGTCGCGCGGCCCACTTCCATCTTGCCCAGAGTGCTTTACTGCATATTCTCAAGCTGATTGTTCCCACTACTGGAAAACATGCACACTGTGTAACAAGGAGGGCCACATCCAATCGGTTTATCGTAGTTTCTCGACTTGCTCCAGTCTGCCCCTCCTGGGCTTCAAGATACAGTCCATGCACTGCAATCGGTCAACCCACAGGATGACCCGTCAATGCGGAAGCATTTCCTCATGCTCTGCCTTTTCACTGAGGATATCAGTTTTCAGCTTGACACTGGGGCCACCATTTTCCTGATTAATATGGTGACATACACCTGGCTGGGCTCTCCTGCGTTGTCGCCTCCCTCTTGCCGTTTGGTCACCTACAGAGATGGTTCCATTCCCGCGTGTGGGCAGTTCATCGTCCAGGCAATGTACAAGCATGTTCCCCAGCTCCTTACCCTCTTTGTCATCAACCATCCATCAGATTCGAATATTTTTGTCCTGGATGCGTTTCCACTGTTGGGCTTTTCAATTTCTGATGAAGTTAAGGTCGTTTTCTATGGCTGTTCCTTTTCAGGACTTTGACGATCTGTGCTTCGCTTTTGTGTCGTTGTTTGCAACGGATCTCAGATGTGCTTCCGGTTTACAGGCACACATCACCCTATGGCCGGATGTGCAGCCTCGCATTTTTTGGGCCCAGCCCCTTCCGGTAGCCTTACGGCCAGTCGTCAAGCAGGAACTTGATTGGCTCCAGGCCACTGGCGTTCAGCAGCTGTGACTTATAGTGCTTGGGCGACGCCATTGGTGGTCATACGGAAACCCAATGGGTCCCTTCGGCTGTGTGGGGAGTTCGGCATTAGAGTCAATGCTCAGTCCCTCGTTTACACTTACCCAATTCCCCGACAAGAAGACCTTCTCACCAAGCTTGCCGGGGGAGCGTATTTTTCAAAGATCGACCTGGCTGAGGCATACCACCAGTCACCCTTGGATGCCGAATCTCAGAACATCATGGTTCTCAGCACACCTTTCAGACTGTATAAGTACGAGCGCCTTCCCTTTGGTGTCTCTTCAGCGCTGGCCATTTTCCAGAGTTTCCTGGAGCAGCTTGCACAGCCTATCCCTGCCTGTGTGAATTATCTGGATGACATCTTGGTCACCGGGCGTTCCCACCAGGAGCATTTGCAAAACCTCAGCGCCTTATTTCACGCTCTGCAATTTGCAGGTTTACGCTGTCGGCTGGACAAGTGTTGTTTTTTCAACCGGAAGTGGAAGACTTAGGCCACTGGCTTAACAAAGATGGCATTCACCCTTCGGGTCATAATGTTGCGGCCATTGAGGCCCTTCCTCGTCCCTAGGACTTATCTGAACTCCAGGTGCTTTTGGGCAAGGTTACTTATTGCTTAAAGTTCTTGCCCCAGGCTGCCTCCGTTGCTCAACCCCTCAATCACTTGCATCGCAAAGGGGTACCTTTTGATTGGACTCCTGCCTGTGGCCAGGCTTTTCTCCATTTAAAGGCAATGCTGAAGTCCACCCCTTGCTTTACTCCCTTCTCTCTTGATTGCCCCTTGGTTGTGGTGGCTGATGCTTCGGCATATGGCATTGGGGCCGTCCTCACGCGTCAGGATGCCGATTGCTCTGAACAACCCATCGCTTATGCCTCTAAGACATTGACCACAGCACAATGGAACTACTCCCAGATTGAAAAGGAGGCCCTGGGGATCGTGTTCGCCATCCAAAAATTTCACACCTATCTCTTTGGGGCAAAGTTCACCCTCCTGACAAACAATAAACCCTTGGTTATGCTTTTTGGACCCCACTCTCACCTCCCAGAGTGGATGGCTCAATGTCTCCAGCACTGGGCGTTGTTTTTACGAAATTACACTTACACCATCTGGTATAAGCCCACCGCCCACCATGCTAACACGGGCACTTTGTCACGTCTCCCAGCAGGCCCCGATCCTGCCTTTGACCAACAGGAGTTCCTCTGCTTTCACATTGATTCTGCCTGCCAGGATGCGTTGGACAGTCTGCCTCTTATGGCTGCTCACATTGCCACGGCTACCCTCCGCGACCCTATCTTGCAGCAGGTCTGCACTACGTGGTACATGGGTGGCCCTCCTATGTTACTCATCAGATGCAGTCTGATTTCAGCCCCTGGTGCCACCTGTCCCACAGGCTCTCCATTGTCGCTGATGTCCTTCTGTTGGCCACAGAGTCGGATGCCCATCGGGTGGTCATCCTTCCAGATTTCTGGCTTCATGTGCTCAGTTTGTTGCACTGCGGGCACTGGGGTATGTCCTGTATGAAAGTTTTGGCTCGCCGGCACATGTATTGGCCCGGCACCGATGGCAGTATTGACCACCTGGCCCGTGGGTGCACTGTGTGTGCGCGTCACCAGGCAGGCCCCCCCCCCCCCCCTCAGTCTTTTGCATCCCGGCATGTGCCTCGCCGGCCCTGGGATTGCATGCATATCGATTTTGCTGGCCCGTTTTTGGGGTCCATGTGGTTACTTATCGTTGATGCTTACTCCAAATACCCATATGTTGTCTGCATGGCATCCACCACCACAGAGGCTACACTCACGGCCCTGGCCCAGGTCCTTGCCATTGAGGGCCTGCCACACACGTTGATCTCCAATAATGGCCCCCAATTCATGGCGTCCTCCTTCCATGACTTCTGTCAGGCCAACAGTATCCGTAGCCCCCTTTCCACCCTTCATCCAATGGCACAGTGGATAGGCTTGTCCGCACTTTTAAACAACAGTTGACAAAGACGGTAGACACATCTCCAACCACGTTGGCCCTCGCCCTGTTTTAGAACACCTGTTGCACTATGCCAATTGATGGATGCAGTCCGGCAGAGCTCGTTCATGGGCGATAGCCGCAGACCCTGCTCAATTGGCTGATGCCATCCCCCTCCTGGCCCCACTCCCAGCCCTCGCAGTGTTATGCCCCTGGCACAGCTGTCTAGGCTCGCAAGACTGGACGCAAGGCAGGTTGGACGCCTGGCACGGTCGCCACAGCCCATGGGTGGCATGTGATGTTGGTGCAGACATCGAAAGGGTTGGAGTGCTGCCATCATAATCAGCTCCGCCCGCGTGCCCCTGCGGGACTCGCACCGTCGCCTCCTCCCCTACCTCCTTCGGGTACAGGCATGGTCCTCGAGTCGCCGCCCCTGCCCCCGGTTGCCGTCTCCCCTCGGGCCTGCCGCCGGCCCTCCCTGCCCCCTGGTGGATCAGCGGCTCTCTCCCCCACCCTGGACTCTGGGTCGGCTGTCATGCTGTCATGGATACCTCGGGTGTCCCATCCTCCCCACAAACAGTGGTTGATGAGCCCGGCTCTTTTCCCCACTGCCACCCACCTCGGCACCGTCCGGGGTGTTTCCGCCCCTACGCCCAAGTTTAAGGGGGGGGAGGGATCTGGTACCGCGCACTGCGGAATTTGAATCTGCGCTAGACATCATGGACGTCGAAGACCCCTAGAGGTCTCTGCACCATTGCACCATAAGCTGTGGTGGCGCACCTCCTGGCCCACATTTAGAGTGAGGTTGCCACAGTGGAACACGTGGTCCCAGCGGCCAATAGCGGTGCCCCCAATCGTGTATTTAAGCACCTGTCTCTCGCTCAGCCAGCGAGTCTAATTGTTGCGTACGTCTTGACCTATCGCTTCGACAACAGACAGCGTGTTTACCGTTCTTTGCTTTCATTACTAGTGGACATCTTAGATTCGTTTGGTTGTCTCTGTAACTTCGTTGCTTCTTGTGTGTTGTTGTCGTAAGGTCTCTCTCAATCATCCGTCGTTGTTTCATGTCTGTCCTTTCCATTCATTTGTATGTTCGCGGGCCACTCTCCATTTGGTCCGGCCGCGCTTTCTCGGTCACCCTGCAACTGTTCTGGTTGCGGTTACAACTCTGTCCTCCAGCACCAGATTTTCTGAACTATGCAGATGGGAGTTATCCTTGCAACACATCATTTGCTCCCATGATCCTCCTGACCTTAATCTTCACTAATCCACTGCATCCACACCCTCTACCCAACAGTCTCCCATTTCTATGTCCTGTCACTTCCTCCCAGTCCACCAGATAACCACTGTGTGCCACAAAAACTCACCATTTGCAGTGCCCATGCATTGCACCATCTCCAGTGCCCATGCATTGCATTCCTAGCCTATGCATCTGCTGCCCCAGCCTCTCTTACCCTGACACCTGCTGCCTCCCTCCAAGCTGCCAGCTACCCTTCTCCAACCCCTCCTGTGCTTCCCACCTCTTTCTCCCTCTATCCACCCCATCCGACACAATGATTCAACACAGTCCACCTGCCAAATTGTTGCAGTCCTGGCTTTCTGTGTTCAGCCGGGGGAGGGGGGGGGGGGGGGCAAAATTTCTTTCTTTTTGTGTGCCTGTTAGGCAAAATTTTCATTATTTTCTGGGTGCCTGTCAACAGCTCTATTCAGTGAGTGATCTCCTTTAGTTCCAAATTATGTACACTGTGCCAAAACTTTCCGTGACATTTAAAACCAATTTAGCATGTTTATGGCAAGAAATGATCTCCCTGCCAATCAAAATACCAATTAGGAAAGGCAACTGTGTTTAAAGAGCATTCCATTCATCAGTCATGATCACTGATGAAACAGCTTGCATAAAACTGCTTATTTGTCTGAGGTGGCCTTAATGTTGTCTCTGTATTTGACCAACCTCATCCTCTCCAAAGAAACCATGTCAGGAATGATCATATGGAAACAAGAAGCCAACAGTTATACTTACCTTAGCAACACATACCTGTTTCACCAACATGGTCCTCTCCAAAGAACTTATAATGGGAATGGGAAGATGGTAACAAGAAGCCAACAGCTCCACTTACCAATTGCAGTCAGCATGGCACAGCAGTACAAATTGGAACAGCAGTAGCATCAAGGGTGCTTACAGATATATTGTCTGGTGTGCACTCTGGGTGGTGAAACTCTGGCAGGAACATGAGGTGACATAATAGAAGATGGTGTGACAGCCACTATCTGTGTCTTTACCTTACATGTCAAAAATTCTGAAGGTGCTTCAACAAACAACAAATTAATAGCTTGAATCATCGTGTTAAATGCCTTGTCCCCTAAGACCTGAACAGGCCTTATAGTGCTTGTATCCCTTAAAGATAGAGCTGAGAACATATACAGCTTACATAAACTGAGTTTCTCACAGTTTCTTACAAGTTCATATACACTGAACCAAACACACACACACACACACACACACAACTATTTTGCGCGTTCGCCGTATCCAGCTCAGATGACCAAAAAATGTATGCCACTGTTCACTTGTAGGTCTCTGGTTCCTGCATTCATACTCTTTTTTTTCTGAGTGTATAGTATGATATACTTTTAACTGTATGTATCATGGTATTCAACACAACTCAAGTAGGCCATGGAAATCAGAAAATATGTTAACAGTTTTAACAGACGTATTGGTTAAGTATATAGCTACTAAGTTTTGCTGCTCGTTACAATGGAAAGATAAACTTGGAGTTATTATTTATTCACAAAGTCTACACACTGTTGTTGTAATGCAATGCTCATCACATATTGATTTTTTACATTTTTTGCAACTTTTTCTTGTTTTCGTTTTGTTTATTTGAGATTTGCTTGCAAAACAGTCACAAACCATTTTCAGTTATACAAATGCATTTCATTCTGGCTGAGCCTACACTCATTGGGGAACTAAAATTAGAGGTCCTTTTATCATGCACTCAGTAGTGGATTACACAGAAAATTTTCTCAAGATGTGTATGTAGATGTAGATCAGGTGTACTGATGTTAGTATACACAAGCACCAGGTTATTCCTCATTTGTATCTTAGGATTTGATGGTCTACAGATAATGGAAGCCATTACCAAATATTTTCCCAGAACCAGTAGAAATAGTCTGTGTCTATAAGTCATGTTCTTTGTTTGAGGATTGTTTTCTATGTAAATAACATATGCTGCTAAGGAAGCAATATCCAGAATATTGTAAAAAATGCTGGGGCCCATCTCTGTGTTCTTCTTTTTACATGGTAATGGCAACAAAACTTGTCCATATTATCAACATGCCTTTTATGCTGTTATATTAATGCATAACATGTAGCTTTTAAAGTGGGTCAGAAGTGGATGCATCATAATGTCTTGTGAACAACATTAGAACTGCTTTTGTTCTTCTTTGGGACATATGAACTCAGGGAAACATTATCTTCACTTAATCAAAATACAGGCAACAGTTCTTGCCATGAAGGTTGCATTTATGAAGATATGTAGGTCTTACTTCTTTTCACAGTACCAACTACGGACAGGCCCAGTCATAAACGGCCTTGCTAATGGTGGAGTTGTGAAAAAACTGTCAGTGATTATTAGAGACCGGATTATATGCATTTGCATATTTGGCTCCTTTTCACCAGTTATTGCATATTTTAACTAAAACTAGTGATGAGGCATAGTTTTGCTCTGTTTTTACAATATTTTAAAAGTTTAGACTGGAGGTCTTCAGCTCGATCTAGTTTTGATGTCTCACTGATTGACCGCAACCTAGAACTGTGTGCAATTGTTAACTGAGAGGCAACTGCCTAGCGAAATCATTACAGAACAACAACATGAACGAGCAGACTGAGTCAATGCTCCTGCGCCCATGTCCCCAGTTAATCGCCTCCGCTGTCATACCGTTTGCATCAGCAACAATTAAATTAAACTACGCAAGCTTTTAGTCTCATGTCCATTGTTTCAGTTTAGCTTTCTATTTACTTGTGCACAGCTGAACTTTTTTACGGTGTGTAGTGTGTAATGTGTTGTGCGTCATGCCATCCAAAAAAAGAAATGTCGTTTCATAGATAGCTGACCATCCTGGAACATTTACATATGACCAAATTGTTTTATATCGTCAAGTTTGCCAGAGAAACGTTTCGTGCAAAAAAGTTTTCCAATAGACCAGCATTTCAAGACAAGTATTCACATCGCAGGAATGCAGAAGAAAGGACAACAACAATTTCTGAAAGTAGCAAGCTGCAGTAGCAGGGATTTGTCCAAAGGAAACCAAAAAAGTTGATTTAATATAGATCTAAGTGAAGCATTCATTGCAAGCAATGTTCCTCTTCACAAACTTGCAAACCCTATCCTCAAAGGTTTCCAAATATTGCTTAAATCAAAACATACCAGATGAATCAACATTACTTAAAAATTACATACCAACAATTTACGTAAATGTTCTGGAAGAAATACGCAATGAACTCAATGACAGCATTATTAGGATTTCAGATGATGAAATTGCAGACACTTATGGCCGTTACATTGCAAATTTAATTGTTGGTACTTTAAAAGAAGAGCCTTCTTCTTATTTAGTAGCCTGCAGAGAACTTGAAAAAGTGAATCATTCAATGATTGCCAGGTTTATGACTGAGGGGACTAGAAAAATATTTCCAAAATTTTCTGCAGATGAAAGGGTGTTTGTGTTTAATTCAGATACCGCTCCCTATATGACCAAAGCAGGAAAAGCCCTCTGAATATTTTATCCCAATTTGATTCATGTCACGTGCTTTTCTCATGGAGTACATTGCCTTGCTGAAGAAGTACGTTCCATATTTGCAAATGTAAATAAACTAATTTCATCCACAAATAAAGTGTTTCTAATGGCTCCTGGTCGCTTCAAGTTCTACAAAGAAGAACTACCAAATGTGCTTTTACCTCGCGAACCAGTGGTAACTCGTCGGGTTTCATGGGTCGAAGCTGTGTTGTTCTACAGTGAACATTTTGAGGCCATTAGAGGGGCAGTAAATGACTTCAATAGTGCAGAGGCTTTGGCAGTTTGCCGGTGCAAGGAAGATTTTAATTATTCTGGTGTTAAAAAAGACATTGCTGTGATTAGCACTCATTTTCCCCATTTACCGGCAAGTATTAAAAAGTCTGAAACTTGAGGTTTGGGGTTGAATAAATCTATTCAGTTAATGAATAAAATTATTCTAGTGAATTCCTCATTGCTGGAGGTATTCCCAAAAAACTTGAAGAAAAGTTTAAAAACATTTTAAACAATAATGCAGGCTTTGAACTCTTGTGCCAAATTGATTGTTTTATTAATGGGATGGGCGAACTTTTAACAGAAAAAGTAATTGCCAACATAGCACCCAAATTCCAATGCTGCCCAGTCACCTCAGTTGATGTAGAATGGTCCTTTTCTGCTTATAAAAATGTTTTAAGTGATCGAAGACACAATCTTGCTACTGAACTTTTGGAACAGTACTTGGTTGTATATGTTTACAATAGTATAAAAATGTAAAATAAATTGTAAATGATTTATTGGTCCAATAGTATTAATTAAAAGTTAATGCTGTTCAAAAAATTTATGATTGTATGTTGTTTTTTTTTAATAAAATATTACGGATATTTTGAGCGTGCCCCTCTGCGGGTGATTATCTTGAAGTTGGTCCTGTACATATCAATTGTTTCGCTGCAACGCATCGCATCCACTTGTTACCGACAACAGTAGCAAAGAAGGAACAGTTCTTAAAATTAGGTATGTGTCCCCATTTTGCAAATTTTTAGAAAATAATCACAGAATGGGCCCCCTTCCTAACCTCTACCAGAAAGTATTCAGAAAATGATATCAGTGTTCTAAATGTACTGATTTTTCGCATGGCTGGCAT
The DNA here is from genome assembly GCF_023864345.2 of Schistocerca serialis cubense. NCBI lineage: Eukaryota > Metazoa > Arthropoda > Insecta > Orthoptera > Acrididae > Schistocerca > Schistocerca serialis. Next base: position 560,178,948 of record NC_064642.1, on the reverse strand, counting down.
TTTTCATCATAACTGATATGCACAGTTTCGACTTTGAGATATAATGCATGCAGTATCTACCATGTTTTTATATTATTTGATCTTGCATGTTTTGACACTTTTCATGCATTTTTTAAACATTTTTCATGCATATTTTAAGGTATTTATGATGCATGTAATCCAGTATCTAGGGATTATATTTCTCCTGGTGCCTATGAAATGGTAGCATACATCTTTTGCTACCCTCTCCTTTTGATTAGTTTCTCTATCAGAAGCAGATTTATCTGTATAAATTTGGCCGGTTATCAGATCAGAATTTTGCAAATCACAAACCCACCAAATATTCAAGCCATATTTGGCTGGCTTTGAGGGTATGTATTGTCGTGGCAACTTCCACCACCAAATGTAACAGCAACACCAAATGTAGTGGGAAGAGGTAGAAGGCACCGTATTAAGACTCGTCTGAGCTTTCCAAGTGATTTATTGTTTCCAGCTACAATACTACATTTCACAAAACAACCTATTGGATCCAAAAATTCATTATCCTGCAATGGTTCAGTAACACATACTGTACCCACAGGTACATTCGACTCCACACTTATCCAAAGCGACTGCCCGGTGCCACCAGACACACACTCAAGCAGTTCAATTGGTTTGTTCATTATGTTGAACACCTCTCACAACAGCTCTGCTTCGACAACAGTTTCCCCTAGCTGAAATAACATTCCACCAAGTTCCACAGTTCATTGTCCAAGGTCAATTTTGGCATGATGTTGATGCAAGAAATCTACTCCTAGGTTCATGTCATAGCCCTCACTTACCCATGGTACTACCTCCATGCAGGCACCAAATCAGACTTTCCCTACGTGGAAGTCAACTGTCACTGACCCCAATGGTGTGACCTCCTTATCCCCCACTCCACGCATCCTATAACTTGGTGGGTCTAACTTCCTTTGTCCCATTAAACTCTTAGTAGCTACTGACACTTGCGCCCCTGTGTCCAACAAAAGCTTAAACTTTTTAGTTCCTACGGATCCTACCACTGAACATTCCACCTCTGCATACGTATTTGTAGCATTGAAATTAAACGAGAGCTCCCTTAGGTGGGTCGTGGGCCCCCTCTGCTGTTTAACAATTGTCCAGCCCTACTAACTCACCTTCTCCATTCTCCACACTGCTGATTTCCACGCCTTCCTCTATTCCTTGGTGACTAGGTAAATTGCCTCTGCACATCTCCTGTACGACCACACCTATAACATTTTATTCCTGCTGTAAATACTGCTTGTCAATCACATACTCCTGTTGCCAGGTATATTTCCTCACATTGGATTGCCAGCTAAACGGCCGAATACAAATATTTCGGAGTCCCTTCACACACTTTCCGTGACACATGTGCCGGTAACCCCCTCAAAAATACATCAAGTGCCCTTTGCTCGGCCCTCTGCAACAAAATACCATTCACTCTGACCCAACTCATAAGTATACTCATTAATTTCTATTATCCTGTCTGCAAATTTCTCTACCGTCTCCCCCTGTCTCTTTGTCATTGTACTCAACCTCTCCCTAAAGCACCGAGCACTACTCTGTTTCTTGAACCTTTGTGAAAGCCACTCCTTCAACTGCTTAAACTGTCCTGTCTTCCTTGAGGCCTCAGAACACCTTACATATGTCTTCGCTTTACCCATTAATCTAATCTTGGCGACTGTTCATCCGACCAACTGCTCATCACAGCTGAAGTTGCCAAGTCCTCCACAAACACACACACATCCTCAGATGCCTTGTCAGAAAAGAGAGTAATCAAACTCGTGGCAACTGGATCAATCTCCTGCTGCGGCACCTTAGGCCAAAACGACTGATCCGATGCGGTTTCCCACTCATTTCTAGTTGTTAATTCACTTCTCAACTGTGTATAGTCTGCTGTCAGTTGTGCTACCTTTTCCAACAAAATCCGTACCGCTTCTGGTTCCAACACACCTCGCGTTCCTGACTCTGCCACCGTGTTGCTTTTGTTCCCCGTTAATCCCAAAACAATACAATTAAGTACAAAAATAGCCCGACTCTCTACACCTCAGTACCATCATACACATCAATGTCATACGCAAACCAATACAAAAGTAATTAAATGTCATGAAAAAAAATCTTACTGCCCCAAATACACTAACACTTACTCTGACAACAAAAAATACTACGCCAAAGCACAACTTCTACGATGGCCTGCATAGAGCCATACCCAAAAACACAAAAATGAAAGAAAACGTCCAACACTCAAAAGAAAACTGGCCAAAACTCACCACATCTTGTGACTATAATGCAGGCGGTCGACTCAAATGTCGTACTGTACAGCCAATGTTCACTATTCTGACTCTAAATGTAGTGGCAACTTCTGCCACCGAATGTAACAGCAACACCAAATGTAGCGGGAAGAGGTAGAAGGCACTGTATTAAGACTCGTCCGAGCTTTCCAAGTGATTTATTGTTTCCAACTACAGCGCCCCGTTTCTCTCAGTCTGCGCCACCGGGGCCAGCAATGCTGAGGACACCACTTCGCTGTCTGCGAAATGTCTTAGCACGGAATGGCTGCCTCAGTGACCCATGCATGCACTGCTATGTGTTGGCCTTGTACGGCAGCAGAGTTGCGGCGTTGTCAGGATGTGCCAGCAGCCGACTCAGCGGCCTTCGCCTCTGCCACCTCAGTGCCACCTGCTGCAAAGCAACCCGCGGCGCGCTCCCTCGCCAGCATATCTAAGAACGCAGTGACATCGAGTGCCCACAATCCGGTGTACGAATCTGTGGCCCTCACCCTGGATGTCTCCGGTGCATGTTGGGAGCCAAGACGACTGCCCACAGTAGTGAGCCGTGGAGTGGCCCGTCGCTGGATGGCTACGGACCCCGTGTCAGCTTCAGAGGGTCGAACCAGCAACCATCTGGGGACTGGAACACTGGTGCCCCATCTGCTGCTGTGTGTAGCCAGTGGTGTGACATGCCCCACCATCCAGGAGAGCTGCCGCACTTGAATGCCCCGCGTTGGCCTCAGAAGTTCGAACCAGCGACCCACTGTGGACTGGAACGCTGGCACCCCATCTTCTGCTGTAAGTAGCTGGTGGTGTGACATGCCCCGCTATCCAGGAGAGCTGTCACACTTGAATGCCTTGTTAGTGAACCAGCACCTACTTATACATGGCTGTGTGCCTCTGTTTTGCTAACACGCTGCTCCGAGTCATGTACTCATAACAATTAAGTTGCGATAGTGGGCCCTTTCTGCTGTAACTTGCACCATGCAAACCACTGCGTTAACTCTTTTCAGCAGTTTGATGGCCCTGTGGCCTCCATTCTACTTCACAACAGCTGGTAGCATAACTTACTGTCAACAGGCCTACACCTGGCTGTAACTTGTGTGCTCAGAAATGTTGTACCAAATCTAACTGTGGTGCTGCTACAATATTGAGTAAATCTTGTCTTTCCTTTGTAAGAGGAAAGCTGCTTATCAACAGTGAAACGATCAGGAGGCAAATAGTTTATCGAAGATTAAATTTAGTATTTCAAATATGTCAGATATTGCAGTAGCTTTGTCACTTTTCAAACGCTCAGCCCTAGTGTTCACATTGTCAAATCCTAAAAATCGGCTTTTTGGCCAAGACCTTTTGAGGGCTAAACTTGCACAATACAGAGGAAATGCATTTGTTTTCCACATTTGCTTTGTGTGTTCACTGTTACAGAATTTTACTCCATCTTCAGGCCATAAGTGGCCCATCAGGGGCATCCGACCACCGTGTCATCCTCAGATGAGGATGCGGATAGGGGGGGGCGTGTGGTCAGCACACCGCTCTCCCGGTCGGTACGATGGTATTCTTGACCAAGGCCACTACTAATCAGTTGATTAGCTCCTCAATTGGCATCACGAGGCTGAGTGCACCCTGAAAAAATGACAACAGTGCATGGTAGCCTGGATGGTCACCCATCCAAGTGCCAGCCAAACCCAACAGTGCTTAACTTCGGTGATCTTACAGGAGCCGGTGTATCCACTGCGGCAAGGCCGTTGCCTACAGAATCTTACTCCAGCTGTAATCAGTATATGAAGATAGGCATAAAATTCTTCAGTTGTAAATGGCTTCCATACTTTTGCTGCTCTTTCCAAATTTTGTTGTACCTGATTTGCCTTCCTGTTGGTTTCACATACTACTGTGTCATGCGTTTCATCCATAAATATACTCTTGAAGGTGTCTTCTATAAAAAGAATTTTTGTTGCACATTATAGATCAGCCCTCCCCACAAAATATTATGTTTGAATAACTTTAAAGTCACAAAAGATTCCTTATGCCATTCAGTTCCATCTTTACCATGTAGAATGCCTGCAGAAAACAAAATTGCTTCACTGTTTTTGTCAACTCTATCATTTTCATCACTACTCTTATCTCAACTTCAGTATCATTCCAAGCATCAATGGCATCTTCAATATTTGAAGCTTTCGAATTTAATTTCTTTTGCTTCAAAGTTTAATCCACTGTATTCAGATTCAGAGAGTTCTCATATATCATCAATGAGAATTCAGATTTGAGGTTCATTGTAGCAAAGCTTACACTATAACGAATAGTTCATAATCTGCAACAATAGCCAGCAAGAATTAGAATGCACTGTTGTAGTGATGTACACCCAGAGCTGAGTGGCTAACAACAATAAATTCATTGGGTTCCTCTAGTAACCAGTTTATAGAAGAAAGTATAATTTTTTTGTGTGGACACAAGGATTAATGAGTGATTAAGTCGCCTCTTCAACATAACATGCTATTGCATGAGGCAGCCTCAATAAATTCCCGGGTTACTTCCCTATTACAGTCTTCCCAGCAAAATACCAAACTGCAATCTTCACATCACTCCATTCTGAAATAGGTATGCATTATGTAGATTAATAATTTAATATAGCAAGCAAATCAGATACTGGGGACTGGACGTAATCTCTACTTCTTTATACATTTGAATGACTGCACATCTACATCTGAACAAATCTTGTTTTTCACAGGTGTACCACTTGTAGATGGTGGCACTGTCCGCTTACAAGCAATGGTTGGCCTGTCACGAGCACTGGATTTGATTCTAACAGGACGACCAATTAAAGCCAAAGAAGCCTTTGAGTGGGGTCTTGCAAATCGAGTGGTTGCCTGTGGAACAGGTAAACAGTATGAAGTTCTTTTTATATAGTCTTAGCATTCAGTTAGCGAAGGAAGCAAATAAAGAATGGCAACTTCCGTACTTCAATGTGTGTGCTCTGCATACAGTGACACAATTTGTTCCTATCATAAACAATTTAAATTCATCCTTTCTCTCTGTGCATTTTATTCTGTTACTTCACATAGACTAGTTTAAGTGTCTCATCTTTTAAAAATCCACACAGTATATTGTTTCATGTTTTCACATTACTAGAATTGACTAGAATTGACCCAGTATCTTCAAAGAGTAAAAAAATATTAATTAAAGTTAAATTTGGAACAATATTCAGTTTGAAAACTTCACAGCAACTACTTTTATTGTGATCCTCTCTAAGAAATTTTATTTTCAAGAGGATATGCCAGGGAAGCACCAGCATCTGGGACAGCTTTTTCATGATGCACAGAGGTCCTGCCACAAGAACTGAGCCACTTACAGAAAGTATTTGAGGGAAACTGTGACTGAAAAGGTTAGCCGGCTCCTGAAGATGTGTAAAATGGATTTAGTCTTCAGGGCTCCAACAAAAATTTGGCAATTTGTGAGGCCAGTAAAAGGTGATGTAGGCCTCAGAATCCCCATAATATACTAAATGTCATGTGGTGTGGACAGTTTTATGTGAGATGGACTGTGTGCACTCTTGAATAGCTCCAGATAGAATATGAGATGTGTTCCACCTACAATAGCCTCAGAAATCAATGGTAGCAGAACATGCTCTAGAAAACAGGCAATGAATTGCTTTTGACAAGGCTTACGTTATTAACTTAAAAATGTCTATGGAAAAGCATAATAAAAGAAATTATAGAGATGACAACATCCCCAATAAAGATGACACTGCGCAGCTAAACCACAACTTGGGATACAGGACACAGTGATTCTGGTTGAGGCAGGCACACAACTTAAACATTATCTTATATGTCATTGGAGTGGGCATCAGTGATGTCACAGTTGGTAGCATGGCTGTATATAGATGGAAGCAGCAACCGCATGACATCCTTGATGATTTTTGTTATATGGGCTTCTATCTATGGTCTAAGGCATATTGAAAAGGAAGGATAGGTCACTCAGACTCAAGACTGAGAGGACCTACCCGTTATTGTCCAGAAGCTTAGCGACATTTTTAGGTGTGTAGAGTTTTCACGTGTTCAACTGGATCACATTGTAAGTTCACCATGATATTTCAGCAAGCAGGCTCATTGCCAACTTCACTTGGTTCCTGATGACTACTGCTCTGCCTGTGTTGGCATCCTACATTCATTGGCTGTTACCCTCTCCTTCACTCTGCTCCTGTCACTATCTGTGCAGTCACCATGGTGAGTGGTGAGGCTGGCAACGTCCAGCTGTGGACAAATTGGGCATTGCTCTCCTCATCACCACCCACTGTAGCAGCTGCACGGATGGTGACAGGAGTGGAGTGATGGAGAGGGTAATGCCCAGTGTGTATAGGATGCCAACATGAGCAGAGAAATAATCATAAAAAAGATCAGGAACCACCTGAAGATGGCGGTGAGTCTGCTGGAGTATTGTGGAGATGTTATGATATGACACAGGCGACACCCAAGAATTCTACAAGTTAAAAATTTACCAGGAAAACATCAGATTACTTTTTTAGGCTTGTTTATATGTCTACTGACCTTTCTAGAACATACTAATATTGCTGGAGACATCATCAGACATTATAAAGACTCACATGCAGTTAGGAGAAGTGATCAAAAATTATATTAAACTGATTTAGAGAAATAAGTTTCAACTTACAAACTTGCAGATATTTAAGATAATTCTCATTTATTGTTCCATCTCAGTTGCACACTTTTTAATTTGATTGCATGTTTTGATCACTCTGCATCATCTTCAGATCTAAAACAATGTAAAACTAAATACACTGAAGCACCAAAGAAACTGGTATAGGCATGCATATTCAAATCCTGAGATATGTAAACAGGCAGAAGACAACACTGTGGTCGGCAATGCCTATATAAGAAAACAAGTCTCTGACACAGTTGTTAGTTCTGTTACTGCTGCTACACAATGGCAGGTTATCAAGATTTAAGTGAGTTTGAATGTGGTGTTACAGTCATTGCCCAAGTGATGGGACACAGCATCTCCAAGATAGCGATGAAGTGGGATTTTTGCAAACAACCATTTTACGAGAGTGGGACATTTGTAGCTGGAGAGATATAGGACCCCTGATATGTCTGGATACAACTCTGCCTTGCAACATGCTGTTCAGAAGAGATCTCCACCCTCTTGTACTCTTATGGATTTATGGACAGCCCTGCAGGCTTCATGGTGTCAGTTCCCTCTAGCACCACTTCATACATTATTCAAGTCCATTCCATGTCATGATGCAGCACTTCTGCTTGCTCGCAGGGGCCCTACACAGTATTAGGCAGGTGTACCAGTTTCTTCGGCTCTTCATTGTGTATACCATTTAATATTTGACAAAAGTAGAAAACAAAGGAATAATACATAAATGTAGAATTTACCTAAGAACTGCATCAGCAACCTGCCTTGTCTACTCAGAACAACGTATCAGAGTACTGTATTTTGCAACTTTGGTCAATGTTTTAAATAGGCAGATGTTGGAGGCAGCGGGAGAGGGGGGAGCGGAAATGGAGTGAGACTAATTGTAGGAGGGAAAAAGAAGCAGGGGGGGGGGGGGGATGGTGGGGAAGTCATGAATTTAAACAAGAGAGGTCATTTTAAAATTATAGAACGTGATGTAAAAATTCTCATTGAAAGACTAATAGTGTAGAACAATGTGTATCTAAAATATAAACAGTATAAAATAAGGAATTATAAAATGGAGTGAGGGAGGGATTGCGAGTTGGCAAAGAAGATGACGGAGGGGGTGGGAGGGAGAGGAATAGTGGCAGGGATGCTATGGGTTCAACAAGAGACTAAGGCTGCAAAAAGTGAATAATGTAAAAAAAAAAGTCTGGTAAGATACCAGACTAGATGCATAAAACTGTAAAAGTGGATAGAACAGCAGATTTTGAAATTGGAACTAGCTAAAACTAACAAGTGTCTGAAGATATTCAAAGTGTGAAACTTTTTAAGTATAAAGTCATAAGTTGTTACTCTAAAAATATACAAATGTATAAAGATTTTTTTCATTAAAATGTTAAAAGTGTAGGCCTAGTATGATGGATGTATAAATAGTGAAAAACATAAAGATCGTAAAATTACAGAAGTGGAATTATGTAGAGAACCTAGAACTGCATGAAGAGTCAGTAAATACTATGAAATAAAAAAAATGAAGACATTGAAAGTACAAAGCCAATAAAAAATGTAAAACAATAAATTATGAAAGTGTAGCAACTAAAGTTATAGGGACATGGTGTGACATTCATGGTTAACTGCATTTGCTTGTGCTGGTGGCATTGTAGAGCAGATAATTTTGCAGTATGTACAAAGCCTGTCTCTATGCCAGCTTGCTGCTAGAACAGTGCATGAGCTGATGTATTGCTGCTGTCTCTTCTGGGTGAGTGGGGCTGTTGATCATACATGTGTTGTGGTGAGGTGGTCAATTGGAATAGACTTTCAAAGTTTCTAAAAAAATGCACTTGATAAAATAATTCTGCTGCTGATGTAATGTATTGCCAGGCTCTTGCAGACAGTGTGTAAAAATCTCAATCAATCATTGTCAGGAGGTGCCCTTAGGTTCATTGTGCAGCTCTCCCAAATGTGTATCTATCTGTTTAAAACATTGACCGAGTTGCAAAACACAGTATTCTGATATTCAGACAAGATGGGTTGCTGATGCAACTATTCAGGTAAATTCTACATTTATGTACAACTATTTTCTTTTCTACTGTTATAAAATATTAGATGGTACATATTTAGTTTTACTTTGTTTTTTATTTGAAAATGATCCAGAGTGATTGAAACATGTTATTGAATCAAAAACGTGTGCAACTGAGACAGAACAATAAATGAGAATTATCTTAAATATCTACTTGTACAAAGTTGCTGAATTCTCCCGAGACAATTATGTTGACTATAGTTACAAATTTGTACTTGATTCTCTTCTAAGATATCTTCTTAATCTAACATTGCTTCCATTAAACAGAATGTGAACTGGACAGCTCATCCAAAATGAAAAATTTCAATGTTTTCCATGTTTATGAGCGCTTGACAAGGTGTCAGTTCAAGATATATCCTTGTGGCAGGTCTGTTTTTGCCTTTGTCATAATAATGATTAACAGTTTCTTTCAAATTTTGAATATCTTCAGATCAACCATAAATACAGTGCAGCTGCCAGTTCTATATGCTGTGTGCAACTTCCATAAGTCTTCCATTGACTTTATCATATTAATTTACATATTTTTATGTATGTTATGTGCTACTTTGCTTATTTTCAGTTTAATTACAATAATTAGAGAGATGGCAAAAGAAGATACTTTAGATTGTCATAATGCGCTTACACACACATCATTTTTCTTTCCTCCGTATTTTATTGTAATCTGGTCCAAAGATTCAATTTTTAAATATTTTTGTTCTGGTTTTATACCAGAATATTATTAGTGAGAATATGCACAAAATTAAAGAGTTATTTGTGTTCTGTGCATGTGCTCTTTCAATTTGAATTTTGGTAGCCATTTTGTATAATTAGATGCTACATAATTACTGTTTACTTCCAGCCCTGGGTCAAGCAGTCCAGCTTGCTTCGTCTTTAGTGAAGTTCCCACAAGCATGTATGTTAGCAGACAGGGATTCAGTTTATAACAGTGCCTTCAATGCAAAAACCTTTGATGAAGGAATGGAGTATGAAAAGAATAGTGCATCTGATGAAGTCATAGCTGTAAGTTATTTGCTTATTAAATGAAGTTGCCTCATGTAGACTTGTTTTATGGAAATCTGATTTTAATTAATATTTTTTACTCTTTTGCCCTGTACAAGGAAACACAGTAGTAAGACACTTTTCTTTTGAGAAGAACAGTTTTTATACCCCCATTGAGCCATTTTAATTTTCCACAATTTCCCTAAATCATGTGATACAAATAACCAGATGCTTCCTTGGAAGAAGGCAAAACTGTTATTACTGATACTTGGTGCCACTAACAAATGTTGTTTCATTATTGATTACATTTATACAGTGTCTTTGATTAATTACTAGCATTGGACAAAAAGTTGAAGCAGCTATTTTGAGCCAGATGGAACGAGTTAGGAAGCCAAAAAAACAGTTCAGTAACAGTAAAAAGAGTACACGATATGTGTAACATCTTCATTAAAAAACTTAAAACTTAAAAAAGTGAGTAATAATAGCTGGAGAGAGAGCGTTTAATTACATCTCAATGAGGATTAAGTGAACCAACCAAGGTAGATTTCAAAGTCCAGTCAAGATGTTCAGGCTATTAATAGCCCCAAAGAACAATTTTGATGCAACAATCGCCATTTGTGTTATGTTATGCTGGAGAGCTGTGTTGAGCTATTGATATGCAGTAGTTCAGTAATTTTTGTGTATGTGTTGCTATTCTTGTCATTTAGAAACTCTTAATGCATGTCATATGATAAATAAATAATAGAGAGCAAATAAGGATGGGCTGCTTACCAGTGTGCACTGCAGGCAGTGAATTGAAACCTATTTTCTGGACTACACAGTTATGAGTGACTAAGACAGACTGACTGACTGCTAAATGGCAGTACCAACATGAGGGCACTCCTGACGCATGATCAGTGTGTTGAACCCCGGTTGTAAGATTTAGAAGCACTCAGGCCTGGGCTAAGACTGTTTTGAATGTAGGTTTACCAAGGTTTAACACTATGCACATGTCTTCCAAAACTCTTTAGGTACTGGTAGACTAGCATACTACATATAGGATTATCAGAGGCCCTGTTGCCATGTGAGAGTTCCTACGATGTGGATTTCCTAGTTAAGTTTTTAATATAACTGAGGAAGCAGCAGTGTTTTTATTTATTTATTTGTTTTTTAAGCAGCTTTCTTTCTAGTTTACTTAGTCAAATTTACCTGGCATATGCATGAATAGCATTAAGCACTACCATGATAGTTTACTGTGTACAGAGTAAGTTTTTATGATGTCCTTGCCTTTTCTTAATGCATACCTTGACCTTTCTCACATCATCCACCTTGTGGGTGGGATCAACATGATGAATGAATAAATATGAGGTCTATTCAAAAAATTCCAGAACAGTCATAATTTCATGTCAGTGGTGTGTTAGGGTGAAATGTGGTTGGCATCCCTGCACACATCTGTGTTTAATAAGTAAGGCCATGCTGATAGTTTTGTTTGACTTCCTGTGAAGGATTATTTCATAATGAATTTGTTCCACTGGGACAAACTGTTAATCAGTGGTACTACCAGGATATGTTGCGACACCTGTGAGAAAATGTGACAAGGAAACTGTCTGAAATGTGGTGAGACAACTCATGGCTGTTGCATCACGACAATACCCCCTCACATTCATCCCTGTTGGTGCATGACTATTGCATAAAAAATGAAATCACTGTGCTGTCTCATCCTCTGTACTCTACAGATCTGGCCCTTGCAGACTTTTCTTATTTCCAAAGTTGAAAACCCCATTGAAATGATGAAGATTTGCAATGATGGACAAGATAAAAGAAAATTTGCAGTCTGCACTTCATGCGATCCAGCAAGAGGCATACCAAACTGCTTTGGGAAGTGGAATCGGCATTGGGAGCAGTGTATCAATTGTGGAGGAGAGTATTTCGAAAGAGACCATGCATAATAAGTAAAAGATAACTGTAGAAAAATTTTGTGGACGAAGTTCCAAAATTTTTTTGAACAGACTTTGTATGACTGAATGAATGAATAAAGGAACAAAAGGAGAAAGGACTGTGTTACTGGAAGGGTCTTGGTAGACTGTAAATAATGGAAGGAGTAAAGGTAACAACTCACAATATATTTGGGATGAGCAGTAGTCATAGGCATATAAACAATAATAAAAATGTTGCTAAGGCCTTGGGGCCCTCTCATTCTGGAATCTAATGACCTCCCTTTCCTTCTCAACCTTTTCTAATCTGCTGCTCTCTTCTCCCCTGGGGAAGAAACTAATCGCTCTGAATCCTAGGATATTATAGTGTATTTTTATATATGTACAAATGTCTCACCTCCTGAAGGTAAGTACTGGCCGGCAATTCTAGCAGTGCTCATAAAATTACAATACATCTACATCTACATCACACTTTGCAAGCCACCTAATGGTGTGTGGCAGAGGGTTCTTTTGATACCACTGTCTGATCCCTCCAACCCTGTTCCACTCGCAAATAGTGTGTGGGAAGAATGATTGTTGGTAAGCCTCTGTATTGGCTCTAATTTTTCAAATTTTCTCCTTGTGTTCAATATATGAGATGTACGTGGCAGGAAGTAATATGTTGCCTGACTCCTCCTGAAAAGTGCTGTCCCAAAACTTCAATAGTAACTCTCTCCATGATGCACAATGCCTCTCATGTAACTTCTTCCAGTGGAATTTGTTTAGCATCTCCGTAACGCTCTCTCACCAGCTAAACAATCCCATGACGAAATGTGCCGCTCTTTGGATCTTCTCTATTTCCGCTCTTTGGATCTTCTCTATTTTGTCTATCAGTCGTACATGATAGGGGTCCCAGATAGATGAATAATACTCAAGAATTGGGCAAACAGGCACCTTATAAGCCATTTCTTTCATGGACATTTCCTTAAGATTCTTCCGATGAGTCTGAGTCTGGTGTCTGGTTTTCCCACTGTATGTTTTATATGGTCATTCCACTTAAGGTCGCTCAGGATAGTTACTCCTAGATATTTTACGGCAGATGCTGTCTCCAGCTGTTTGTCCTCAATAGTGTAGTTGTACAGTAGTGGATTTCTTTTCCTATACATGCGCAATATACTACATTTATTTACGTTCAGGGTCAACTGCCAGTGCCTGCACCAATCATCAATTCTCTGCAGGTTGTTCTGCAAATTCTTGTCATCTTCTGACGTTGCTACTTTGGTATAGAAAACTGCATCATCTGTGAATGGCCTTAAAGAGCATGCAATGCTTTCTACTAGATCATTTACATATATATTTTGAACAGCAACTGTCCTATCACACTTCCCTGTGATATTCTGAATATTACCTTTACATCTGTCAATTTTGTTCTGTTAAGAGCAATGTGTTGAGTTCCATCTGCAAGAATGTCTTGAATCCAATTGCAAGTCTTCTCCAATACTCTGTGAGCCCATATTTTTTTAATTAATCAGCAATGCAGGACAGTGTCAAATGCCTTACTGAAATCAAGGAACATGGCATCTACGTGAGCGCCATTGTCCACTGCACTGTGGACCTCATGGAGAAACAGAGCGAGCTGAGTTTTGCAGGATCTATGTTTGCAGAATCCATTTTGATTTGTATAGAGATGATCATTTTCCAAAAACATGATAATTCTTGAGAATAAAACATGTTCCATAATTCTACAACAGATTGACGTCAACAATATTGGTCTATAATTGTGTGGATCTGTCTTATGGCCTTTCTTAAAAACGGGAATGACCTGTGCTTTTTTTTCCAGTCGTTAGGTACCTTTTGTTGCTCAAGCGATCTACGATAAACTACTGCTAGAAAGGGAGCAAGTTCTTTTGCATAATCTTTAAAGAGTCTTATAGGTATCTCATTTGTTCCTGACACCTTTCCACTACTAAGCGATTTTAGCTGCTTTTTAATTCTGCAATCGGTTATCTCAATATCTGCCATTTCGACATTGGCATAACAATTGAAAGGATGGACAGTGTTACAATCTGCTGCGGTGAAATAACTTCGGAAGACCGAATTCAGTATTTCGGCTTTCTCTCTGTTATCTTCTGTTTCGGTGCCGGTGTGGTCACTGAGAGAACGAATAGATGATTTTGACCCACTTACTGATTTTACATACAACCAAAATCTCTTAGGGTTTTTACTCAGGTCGGTTGACAACATCTTACTTTTAAAATCATTGAATGCTTCTCTCATAGCTCTCCTTACACTCATTTTCACTTTGTTCAGCTTTTATTTATTAGCTAGGTTTTTACTTCTCTTGAATCTGAAATGAAGTGCCCTTTGTTTATGTAGTGCTTTTTTAACATGGCAATTAAACCATGGTGGATCTTTCCCATACCTTAAAACCTTACTAGGGCATATTGAATGATGCCTTTGAATTTTTTTCCATTTGTTCTCCACATCTTTGTCCTCTTCACTGAATATTTGATGCTGACTGCTGAGGTATTCTGAAATTTGTATCCTGTCACCCTTGCTGAGCAAATATATCTTCCTACCTTTCTTAACATTCGTTATAGGCCCTGTCGTCATAGATGCTGTCACAGCCTTATGATCACTGATACCTTCCTCTACGTTAACGGATTCAATAAGTTCAGGTCTATTTGTTGTCAGGAGATGTAAGACATTATCCTTTTGAGTTGGTTTTCTAACTATCTGCTCAAGGTAATTTTCGGACAAGACATCCAGGACAATGCCTCGTGAATCCCTGTCTCGGGCGCCAGTTTTGATGGCATAAGACTCCCAGTCTTTATCTGGTAAGTTGAGGTCACCCCCTGTTACAACAGCATGATCAAGAAAATTAATATTGATATTCTGCAAGTTGTGTCTGAAGTACTCTACAACTACAGATCCTGACCCAGGTGGTCTATAGAAGCATCTGATCACCATTTTTGACTGGACAAATGTAAGGATGTAGAGGCGCATATCACTAGGGGTAAGATAGATACTGCCTACAGGAAAATTAAAGAGACCTTTGGAGAAAAGAGAACCACTTGCATGAATATCAAGAGCTCAGATGGAAACCCAGTTCTAAGCAAAGAAGGGAAAGCAGAAAGGTGGAAGGAGTATGTAGAGGGCCTATACAGGGGCGATGTTCTTGAGGACAATATTATGGAAATGGAAGAGGAGGTAGATGAAGATGAAATGGGAGATATGATACTGCGTGAAGAGTTTGACACAGCACTGAAAGACCTAAGTTGAAACAAGGCCCAGGGAGTAGACAACATTCCATTAGAACTACTGACAGGCTTGGGAGAGCCGGTGCTGACAAAACTCTATCATCTGGTGAGCAAGATGTATGAGACAGGCGAAATTCCCTCAGACTACAAGAAGAATATAATAATTCCAATCCCAAAGAAAGAAGGTGTTGACAGATGTGAAAATTACCGAACTATCAGTTTAATAAGTCACAGCTGCAAAATACTAACGCGAATTCTTTACAGACGAATGGAACAACTGGTAGAAGCTGACCTTGGGGAAGATCAGTTTGGATTCCGTAGAAATGTTGGAACACGTGAGGCAATACTGAACCTACAACTTATCTTAGAAGAGAGATTAAGGAAAGGCAAACCTACATTTCTGGCATTTGTAGACTTAGAGAAAGCTTTTGACAATGTTGACTGGAATACTCTCTTTCAAATTCTGAAGGTGGCAGGGGTAAAACACAGGGAGCGAAAGGCTATTTACAATTTGTACAGAAAGCAGATGGCAGTTATAAGAGTCGAGGGACATGAAAGGGAAGCAGTGGTTTGGAAGGGAGTGAGACAGGGTTGTAGCCTCTCCCCGATGCTATTCAATCTGTATATTGAGCAAGCAGTAAAGGAAACAAAAGAAAAATTCGGAGTAGGTATTAAAATCCATGGAGAAGAAATAAAAACTCTGAAGTTTGCCGATTACATTGTAATTCTGTCAGAGACAGCAAAGGACTTGGCAGAGCAGTTGAACGGAATGGACAGTGTCTTGAAAGGAGGATATAAGATGAACATCAACAAAAGCAAAATGAGGATAATGGAATGTGGTCAAATTAAGTCAGGTGATGCAGAGGGAATTAGATTAGGAAATGAGACACTTAAAGTAGTAAAGGAGTTTTGCTACTTGGGGAGCAAAATAACTGATGATGGTCGAAGTAGGGAGGATATAAAACATAGACTGGCAATGGCAAGGAAAGCGTTTCTGAAGAAGAGAAATTTGTTAACGTTGAGTATAGATTTAAGTGTCAGGAAGTCGTTTCTGAAAGTATTTGTATGGAGTGTAGCCATGTATGGAAGTGAAACATGGACAATAAATAGTTTGAACAAGAAGAGAATAGAAGCTTTCGAAATGTGGTGCTACAGAAGAATGCTGAAGATTAGATGGGTAGATCATATAACTAATGAGGAGGTACTGAATAGGATTGGGGAGAAGAGGAGTTTGTGGCACAACTTGACAAGAAGAAGGGACCGGTTGGTAGGACATGGGACATGTTCTGAGGCATCAAGGGACCACAAATTTAGCATTGTAGGGCAGCGTGGAGGGTAAAAATCGTAGAGGGTGACCAAGAGATGAATACACTAAGCAGATTCAGAAGGATGTAGGTTGCAGTAAGTTCTGGGAGATGAAGAGGCTTGCACAGGATAGAGTAGCACGGAGAGCTGCATTAAACCAGTCTCAGGACTGAAGACCACAACAACAACACATGGGCTAGGTTTATGTAACAAATACAAGATGCCATACAACAGTATAGATAGTGAGGAATAAGCACAACTACAATGACTGTCACTGTACAAAAGTACATGAACTACATATACAATAACATAGGCAGTGTAACGCACAACATAAAAAAAAACAGCCAATAGCTACTGTACAAGTATAGTTAATGATCTAACAGGACAATAGTTCACATTGGATACAATTTATGGTGTGGCCACGAGGCAAGATAGGTACAGTACAGTTTTAGCTAGTGTTAAATAACACAATGAGTGAAATCAGAAAGAGTGATCACCAGGCAGTGATGGCATATATAGATGGCATGTCATAGGTGATGCTGGAAGGTGCCTGCACAGCCCACCATGTGCGGTCGCTTGGCAGCAGTGTCTCCCCCTGGCAGCCATGCTTTGCAATAGTGGACACAGTGTGACAGTCATATCATATGTGCCAGTCATGTGTCTTGGTAAGTCAACCCCCACCCGATGATGTTGAGCAGTGCTCCAAACCAGGCCGATGTTGTTGGAAACATCAGATAGCCCCTCTAGTTTTGCCAGCTCCTGCTCAGTACAGACAGAAGCACACATCTGGAAAGTCCCCACCTGACAATGCAGTCTTAGTCATGGTGGCTCCGACATTGGTTGCAGAGGCCACTGACTTAAGTCCACATCGGGTTCTGGCATGGAAGGGAACTCCAGTGGTGAGGCCTGGGCCGATACCACAGCCTGATCTTCTCCTGACATCCAGTACTAGACCAAGAAACCTATAAACAGAGGGAGATGAGGGCAAGGACAGGATTGGCGAACAGGGCTGTGAACCAGAGGGCAGGTACAGCTTCGAATCAGGAGGGGAGATAGCAGAAGGCCCAATGGAAGAGAAATGAAAGGCAGCATCACCATAATGTATGTCTGCCAGACGTGGCAGCAGCTGGGTCCTCCACACATATGGAGCTGATTTTGATGGCATGCCACCACTGTCCAGTCCCACATGTCCAGAGTGAACATGCAGTGTCCTCACTGCTTCTGTTGCACACCTGCCAGAATCCATGTGACCTGGCATCCAAAGCTTTGCAGCCACACAAGGGTGCCTGTCCAGAAGCATGGAGACGGTGCTGCGGATGGCCCCACAGATGTTGGCAGCTTGAGACGGAGGAGTGTGTGGGGCTGATGGTCATGGGGGATTTTCACTATACTCTTCTTCCCTATTGGTGTTGAGCTGCAGCAATACAAAAAATGTTAGCACCTCATCCGTAGAAGCATCAGCCACATATTACTTCAACTGCATTTTAAAAGTGAGTCTTTTGGTGTCACCATTTGATTGGAGGTGCGGGGCAAAGTCAGGACATGCGGGGACCAAGCAGCAATTGGTATTGTAATTGTAAACTGTCAAAGCTGCATTGGTAAAGTACCGGAACTTCAAGCGCTGATAGAAAGCACCGAAGCTGAAATCGTTATAGGTACAGAAAGCTGGCTGAAGCCAGAAATAAATTCTGCCGAAATTTTTACAAAGGCACAGACAGTGTTTAGAAAGGATAGATTGCATAAAACCAATGGTGGTGTGTTTGTCGCTGTTAGTAGTAGTTTATCCTGTAGTGAAGTAGAAGTGGATAGTTCCTGTGAATTGTTATGGGTGGAGGTTACACTCAACTACCGAGCTAGGTTAATAATTGGCTCCTTTTACCGACCTCCCGACTCAGCAGCATTAGTGGCAGAACAACTGACAGAAAATTTGGAATACATTTCACATAAATTTTCTCAGCATGTTATAGTCTTAGGTGGAGATTTCAATTTACCAGATATAGACTGGGACACTCAGATGTTTAGGACCGGTGGTAGGGACAGAGTATCGAGTGACATTATACTGAGAGCATTATCTGAAAATTACCTCGAGCAATTAAACAGAGAACCGACTCATGGAGATAACATTTTGGACCTATTGATAACAAACAGACCTAAACTTTTCGACTCTGTAAGCGCAGAACAGGGAATCAGTGATCATAAGGCCATTGCAGCATCCCTGAATATGGAAGTTAATATGAATATAAAAAAGAGAGGAAGGTTTATCTGTTTAACAAGAGTAATAGAAGGGAGATTTCAGACTACCTAACAGATCAAAACGAAAATTTCTGTTCCGACACTGACAAAGTTGAGTGTTTATGGAAAAAGTTCAAGGCAATCGTAAAATACGTTTTAGACAGGTACGTGCCAAGTAAAACTGTGAGGGACGGAAAAAACCCACCGTGGTTCAACAACAAAGTTAGGAAACTACTGTGAAAGCAAAGAGAGCTTCACTGCAAGTTTAAACGCAGCCAAAACCTCTCAGACAAACAGAAGCTAAACGATGTCAAAGTTAGCGTAAGGAAGGCTATGCGTGAAGTGTTCAGTGAATTCGAAAGTAAAATTCTATGTACCGACTTGACAGAAAATCCTAGGAAGTTCTGGTCTTACGTTAAATCAGTAAGTGGCTCAAAACAGCATATCCAGACACTCCAAGATGATGATGGCATTGAAACAGAGGATGACACGCATAAAGCTGAAATACTAAACACCTTTTTCCAAAGCTGTTTCACAGAGGAAGACCGCACTGCAGTTCCTTCTCTAAATCCTCGCACAAACGAACAAATGGCTGACATCAAAATAAGTGTCCAAGGAATAGAAAAGCAACTGAAATCACTCAACAGAGGAAAGTCCACTGGACCTGACAGGATACCAGTTCGATTCTACACAGAGTACGCGAAAGAACTTGCCCCCCTTCTAACAGCCATGTACCGCAAGTCTCTAGAGGAACGGAAGGTTCCAAATGATTGGAAAAGAGCACATCGTTGAGCAGATGTGCAAAACTATAGACCTATATCTCTGACGTTGATCTGTTTTAGAATTTTAGAACATGTTTTTTGCTCGCGTATCACGTCATTTCTGGAAACCCAGAGTCTACTCTGTAGGAATCAACATGGATTCCGGAAACAGCAATCATGTGAGACTCAACTCGCTTTATTTGTTCATGAGACCCAGAAAATATTAGATACAGGCTCCCAGGTAGATGCTATTTCCCTTGACTTCCGGAAGGCATTCGATACCGTTTCGCACTGTCGCCTGATAAACAAAGTAAGAGCCTACGGAATATCAGACCAGCTGTGTGGCTGGATTGAAGAGTTTTTAGCAAACAGAACACAGCATGTTGTTATCAATGGAGAGACGTCTACAGACGTTAAAGTAACCTCTGGCGTGCCACAGGGGAGTGTTATGGGACCATTGCTTTTCACAATATATATAAATGACCTAGTAGATAGTGTTGGAAGTTCCATGCGGCTTTTCGCGGATGATGCTGTAGTATACAGAGAAGTTGCAGCATTAGAAAATTGTAGTGAAATGCAGGAAGATCTGCAGCAGATAGGCACTTGGTGCAGGGAGTGGCAACGGACCCTTAACATAGACAAATGTAATGTATTGCGAATACATAGAAAGAAGGATCCTTTATTGTATGATTATATGATAGCGGAATAAACACTGGTAGCAGTTACTTCTGTAAAATATCTGGGAGTATGCATGCGGAACGATTTGAAGTGGAATGTAGTCCATCAACAAAGGAGGTGGCTTACAAAAAGACTCGTTCAACCTATACTTGAGTATTGCTCATCAGTGTGGGATCCGTACCAGGTCGGGTTGACGGAGGAGATAGAGAAGATCCAAAGAAGAGCGGCGCGTTTCGTCACAGGGTTATTTGGTAACCGTGATAGCATTACGGAGATGTTTAGCAAACTCAAGTGGCAGACTCTGCAAGAGAGGCGCTCTGCATCGCAGTGTAGCTTGCTCACCAGGTTTTGAGGGGGTGCGTTTCTGGATGAGGTATCGAATATATTGCTTCCCGACTGGAACAGAAAAGGGAGGTAATGACAGTGGCACGTAAAGTGTCCTCCGTCACACACCGTTGGGTGGCTTGCGGAGTATAAATGTAGATGTAGATGTAGAGGTGGAAAGGTGGAGACAGCAGGTGTTGAATTCCATTTCTGTGGCAGAACTCACTGGAAACTGGGGAGCAAAAGTGTGGTCCACTGTAAGACACCAACATGAGAGGAAGTCCTTCAATATCAAACATTCTGTTGAGTGCTGCAGCTGTAGCCTTTGCACTCCTTGACTGACAATTGACCACATACTGGAAGTTGGAGTATGCATCGAGGAAAATCAGCCAGGTGGTATCCAGGAAGGGGCCCACAAAAGTTGACATGAACCTTTGAAATATTGCTGGTGCACCCCAAAAACTAATCATTTGAAACAATACAGGGTGTACATGAATTCTGGGAACACTTTCAGTTATTTATTGCACAAGACCTAAACATTGTACAGATGTCATGCATATTTTGTTTTGAAGAGAAACCCTGAAAGTTTTTTTACAAACATTTGAAATGCGAACCATGAGTGACCCAGCAAACGTCAATATGGTAATTGAATTCTTGCCATACCCATCCCAGCAGGGCATCATCGACTGTGGCAGTTGCTTCCTGTATTCTCTCCTGGAGCTCTGCTACATCACGTGGTAGAGGCGGTTGTAGTGTTGGCTGAAGAGCCAACACTGTGTTTCTAGAGGAGGCCGAAATGCACGCGTTTAATTACACGCTGACTGGTGTGAGGTCTGGAACAGGACAATATCTTGAGAATTGCAAATAAAGTACGTAGTTGATATAATACTTAACTTTAATCCACAATTGTAGAACATCTCTCTTAACGGTACATGTTATAACCACAATATATATAGCAAAGGATTATGGCGCCTTGCTAGGTCGTAGCAAATGACGTAGCTGAAGGCTATGCTAACTATCGTCTCGGCAAATGAGAGTGTATCGGTCAGTGTAGCTTCACTAGCAAAGTCGGCTGTACAACTGGGGCGAGTGCTAGGACGACTCTCTAGACCTGCCGTGTGGCGGCGCTCGGTCTGCAATCACTGATAGTGGCGACACGCGGGTCCGACGTATACTAATGGACCGCGGCCGATTTAAAGGCTACCACCTAGCAAGTGTAGTGTCTGGCGGTGACACCACAGCGGTACATACACCAGATCCTTAATGTGTCCCCACAGAAAAAAGTCACATGGAGTGAGATCTGGTGATCGGGGAGGCCATTTCATGAAACAGCTGTCCCCTTCTGTAGCACGGCACCTGCACTCACCATGTTTGCGACCAGAGTTGACTATCAGCAAATTACCAAACTATGCTGTGGCAGTATACATGGGGGGGAAAAAAAACTTTCAGGGCTTCTCTTCAAAATGACATATGTATGATATCTGTACAATGTTTGGTTCTTGTGCAATAAATAATTGAAAATGTTCCCGGACTTTATGTACACCCTGTATAATCCATGCAGCATGTTGACTACCAGAATCTTCTGTGATTCCTCATCCAGGGGTAGTTAAGAGTAAGCTTTGGAGAGATTGACCTGCAGAAACTGCTAGTTTCTCGCAAGTGCAAAGAAAAGCTCATCTAGTTTTGGAATGGGATACATATCAACCTCTGACCGGGAATTGAACATAACATTAGTCTCCATAAAAGCACAGTTTTCCTGACAGGTTTTGACAACAACCAGGAATGTTGCCCACTGACTTACAGACATGGATTCAATGATGTCCAAGGCTGTCAATCTATCTAGCTCATTTTTGACAGCATGCCCCAGTGCGAAGGGCATGAGTCATGCAGAGAAGAATAGAATTTAACAGGGATGCAGAGGCACTTATGGCCCACATTTTCCCAAACGAACAGCATTTCTTTGCTGAGAGATGAGCTTCTTTCCTGCAAAAGCTACTTTCAGTAGCCATTGGATTTGAAAAAGCTCAATTGAATGTACGTAAAACAAGAGTAATTACAATGACTGACTGTTCCTGGTCAAGTTAGGTTTGTTAACAAACCATGTCCAGTAGACAAGCTGAATGATTAAAACTTGTTATGGGGCACTCCTAGAATGAGAGTCTGTGTTGCTTATCGCTAGTAAACCTTTGTGGAATAATTTAAGCCATGTAGACTACAAGTGTCAAATATCAAACTGCTCATCTCAGCATCCTCTACATTGCCATGGAAAGTTTTGAACATCCACCATTACACAGTACATATGCTGCCTTACAGAATTTATTGTTGAAAAGCTTCACCTGCTCATGATGTGTAGTGTTTCCTTGGTGAACACAATTAACTTGTGTGAAAATGAAAATGTGGTGTTGTGTAAAATAATTTTTGATCCTTTAATGAAGATGACAAATCAAAATAATTAAAATCCACATCTGTAGAAATACCCTGAAATCATTCCTTAACTGGTTTGTGACTTCACTGTTTCTCCTATCAAAATCATAATATATTTTATTTCTTTCTGCAGTTTGTTAGCTTTTACTTTTCTAAAATCAGATAACTGTTCATTATACACAAGTGTCCAAAATACAAAAATTATAAGAAGTAAAATCTAGAGAACAAGTTATGAATTTGTGTAAAGGTGCTGCATGTGCTCTATGAATACAATGTTGTGCCTTCAGTAACTTCTTTCTTTTTGGGCTCTAACAGCACGACAGAATCACTAAACTAAACTCCGTCCGAACAGACCTTGGCAGGTCCAACGGTACCGACCGGCCGCCGTGTCATCCTCTGGCCACGGGCATCTCTGGAGGCAGATACAGAGGGGCATGCGGTCAGCACACCATTCTCCCAGCCATATGTCAGTTTATGAGAGCAGGGCCGCTACCTCTCAGTCAAGCGGCTCCTAAGTTTGCCGCACAAGGGCAGAGTGCACCGCACTTGTCAATAGCACTCAGCAGACCGGACGGTCACCCATCCAAATGCTAGCCCAGCCCGACATTGCTTAACTTTGGTGATCTGATGGGAGCCGGTGTTACCGCTGTGGCGAGGCCATTGGCACAGAATCACTAGTGTATTCATAAATAAGTAAATGGTTACTATGACTAAGCACCCCAACAGAACATCGAGGCCATAATACTGACAACCAGTGTTTAAATCACAGTTGAAATTTTTGTACCAATGCCAGTGAATTGTGTGCTTCAGTAACTCATGGCCTCTTAAAAAAATGCATTGTATGAAGGATAGTGAAAAGAACCTGGACTCAGTGTGTGAAATATTATTGCAATGGGAATTTTATATTTATTGAGCTGGCATTACTAGCAGAGAAGACATAAAGGTAGAGATGGAGGTGGTGGTGATGTGTATGTAGTGAGTTTGTGTCAGTTTGAACTGATGTTAAATGTTAAATGTTTCAGGAGGCTGTTAAAGGAGCAAGAAGGTTCCTCTCTGGCACTGGAAAGCATGGGACAACTCAAAACTTGACAGAAGATTTTTCTCCACAATGACACTAGTTTTACTTTAAATATCATATGTATAATACTTGACTCTATAATGACACTTGGTAATGTTTCATGAAATAAATTTTATTTTATCAAAAATAGTAATGTACTGAAGACTTTCTGACCGTTCACTGTGTGTAGGTCCCATCATCAAGAAGAATCTTCAGAGATGTGGGGTGACTCAAGGTATACATTAACAAAAGAAAAACAGTTGTTAGAAAGTGTCACTACAGTGTGCTTACACAGGTTAAATTTAACACAAAAAAACCAACACATCAGCTGCTTATATTGCAAGAAGATGTTTCTTCTTTAGTCATATGAAATGAGAGCTGTTTGTCTCCTGCTGGTAGCTTAGTATTTATGACCACATTAATACTCATCAAAGTTGTCTACCTTTCTACATCTACATCTACATTGATACTCCGCAAGCCACCCAACGGTGTGTGGCGGAGGGCACTTTACGTGCCACTGTCATTACCTCCCTTTCCTGTTCCAGTCGCGTATGGTTCGCGGGAAGAACGACTGTCTGAAAGCCTCCGTGCGCGCTCTAATCTCTCTAATTTTACATTCGTGATCTCCTCGGGAAGTATAAGTAGGGGGAAGCAATATATTCGATACCTCATCCAGAAACGCACCCTCTCGAAACCTGGCGAGCAAGCTACACCGCGATGCAGAGCGCCTTTCTTGCAGAGTCTGCCACTTGAGTTTATTAAACATCTCCGTAACGCTATCACGGTTACCAAATAACCCAGTGACGAAACGCGCCGCTCTTCTTTGGATCTTCTCTATCTCCTCCGTCAACCCGACCTGGTACGGATCCCACACTGATGAGCAATACTCAAGTATAGGTCGAACGAGTGTTTTGTAAGCCACCTCCTTTGTTGATGGACTACATTTTCTAAGCACTCTCCCAATGAATCTCAACCTGGTACCCGCCTTACCAACAATTAGTTTTATATGATCATTCCACTTCAAATCGTTCCGTACGCATACTCCCAGATATTTTACAGAAGTAACTGCTACCAGTGCTTGTTCCGCTATCATATAATCATACAATAAAGGATCCTTCTTTCTATGTATTCGCAATACATTACATTTGTAACAGTTACGTAAATTTGTAATAATTAAGGCTTGTTTACAATGAACATTGATAGTTGTCATGCAACCAATGAGTCTTTAAAGCATGAATCCAAATTAATTAAATAGTGTCTGTGGCCAATAAGATGTTTTTAAATTTTCTTTTCATTTTGTGAGAATTTGTTTCTTTCTTGTGCCATGTTTGTTTGATAACGATTTGAAAGACCATTGTGTCAGAATGTGGACCCCTACTCTGGTTCCTAGAAAGTCAAGCAAAGTGTTCTTTTGTGTTGTTTTGTGATTGTATAGATAACAGTTTAACTTAATCTTGATCATGTTGAGCTCCACAGTTGATATCTATTTATATTAATAAGAAACCACCACTGCTATATTTATGCATATTTATTACATCACAACCGATTTCATTAAAAAGAACATAATCGATTTAACTGCCAATAGTCTTCATAAGAAATCCCCACAGATTTGTGCCATGACTTGAGAAGTCTAGTTGTCTTATGCAGTCAAATGCCAAAGAAACTGGTGTAGGCATGCACATTCAAATACAGAGATATGTAAACAGGCAGAATACGGTCCTGCGGTTGACAGCACCTATACAAGACAACAAGCGGGCACAGTTGTTAGATAGGTGACTGCTGCTACAATGGCAAGTTATAAAAATTTGAGTTTGAACATGGTGTTACAGTCGGTGCACTAGCCATGAGATACAGCATCTCTGAGGTAGCGATGAAGCGGGGATTTTCCTGTACAATCATTTCACAAGTCTATCGTGGATATCAGGAATCCAGTAAAACATCAAATCGCTGCAGCTGGAAAAAAATCCTGCAAGAACAGGACCAACAATGACTGAAGAGAATTGTTCAACATGACAGAAGTGTAACCCTTTCGCAAATTGCTGAAGATTTCAGTGCTGGGCCATTAATAAGTGTCAACATGTGAACCATTCAATGAACATCATTGATATGGGCTTTTGGAGCCGAAGGCCCACTCATGTTCCATTGACGACTGCATGACACAAAGCTTTACGTCTCACTTGGGCTCGTCAACACAGACATTGGACTGTTGATGATTGGAAACATGTTGCCTGGTCGGACGAGTTTCATTTCAAATTATTTTGAGCAGATGGACATGTACAAGTATGGAGACAACCTCATGAATCCATGGACCCTGCATGTCAACAGAGGATTGTTCAAGCTGGTGGACACTTTGTAATGGTGTGAGACATGCAGTTGGAGTGATATGGGATCCCCAATACATCTAGATACGACTGACAGGTGATGCGTACATAAGTATCCTGTCTGATCCTTCATCCATTCATGTCCATTGTGCATTCCGATGGACTTGGGCAATTCCAGCAGCTCAATGCGACACCCCGCATGTCCAGAATTGCTACAGAGTGGCTCCAGGAATGCTCTTCTGAATTTAAACACTTCTGCTGGCCACAAACTCCCTAGACATGAACATTATTGAGCATATCTGGGATGCCTTGCAACATGCTGTTCAGAAGAGTTCCCCATCCCCTTGTACTCTTACAGAGAATATGAATAGTGTACACAAGGGATATAGGTTCTTACTTCGTCCAAATATGTGTGTGTTATTCAGTATGACACATATTCGATAGCTTGCAAGTAACCATAAAATGTGTACTTGCAAAGACAGTGCATTTCAAGAGGAGTTGGAAGTGTTTTATTGGCTGGCAACTTCTTCATTAATGAATATCTTAGCAAACATATAAATGTCACATAATGTGAGTTTGGTTTCTATCTATCAAAAGTTAAGAAATGAGAACACTGTAAATGGAGATTAAAAATTATTTTGATGATGTGTCGCTACAACAGCCTGCAGTTTATGTGGTGTACTTGTTATAAGGCATGACAAGGTTCATGATAGTAAAGGAATGCTGGCACAAACTGGCCCCTAGCTCAGGGATCACAAAATGCATATCCATCAATGATGGGCAAAGTTCCCTGAAGTATTTGCTATCTAGAACAACTCTGAGGCAAATGTTTTAAATTTTGTGGACATTGTGAGCATTATCCTCATAATTGTATTATCCTTATAAGAACTGATTTACCATCTCTCCACAATGACTGAGATACTGAACTCAATAGAGGAAAAGGTTAATATTATTCATTTTACTTAATATTCATTTATACAGGGTTATTACAAATGATTGAAGCAATTTCACAGCTCTACAATAACTTTATTATTTGAGATATTTTAACAATGCTTTGCACACACATACAAAAACTCAAAAAGTTTTTTTAGGCATTCACAAATGTTCAATATATGCCCCTTTAGTGATTCGGCAGACATCAAGCCAATAATCAAGTTCCTCCCACACTCGGCGCAGCATGTCCCCATCAATCAGTTCGAAAGCATTGTTGATGCGAGCTCGCAGTTCTGGCACGTTTCTTGGTAGAGGAGGTTTAAACACTGAATCTTTCACATCACTATGCGTGAAACTTTCCCGCATGCGTTCAACCGTTTCTTCGCTCACTGCAGGCCGACCCGTTGATTTCCCCTTACAGAGGCATCCAGAAGCTTTAAACTGCGCATACCATCGCCGAATGGAGTTAGCAGTTGGTGGATCTTTGTTGAACTTCGTCCTGAAGTGTCGTTGCACTGTTATGACTGACTGGTGTGAGTGCATTTCAAGCACGACATACGCTTTCTCGGCTCCTGTCGCCATTTTGTCTCACTGCACTCTCGAGCGCTCTGGCGGCAGAAACCTGAAGTGTGGCTTCAGCCGAACAAAACTTTATGAGTTTTTCTACGTATTTGTAGTGTGTCGTGACCATATGTCAATGAATGGAGCTACAGTGAATTTATGAAATCGCTTCAATCATTTGTAATAGCCCTGCATTTATTCCTAGTTTTTACTCTGTGTTAATATAATTTTATTTGGCAGGAAGTTTTATTTGACAGGTTTATTTTAGTGTCCTTTGTAGAGAAATCTGTTTTATGTAGGCCAGTAACCTTTCCTGGCCAACCTATTGCTCGATTTTGTTCCTTTGATGGAAAATATTTTAAGTTTTTAGTGTGATATTGTTATTATGGCTGCTACAAGCAGCTACACATTGTCATGGAGAAGGAAACCATGTGGCCAGTGGCAGGTACAGCAGAACTGCGTGTCTGACACCTTGTTCCTGTGGTGGCCACAGCACACAGCAGAGCCTCATGCCTAACGCCATGCGCCTGACGGTGAAACATCCATCACTAAACCTGCACCAATAAACAGTTTGTTGTTTTAAGCAATTTTCATGATGTCTAACAGCTTGCAGTAGTATTCTGAGTTCATCATTTTTCTGTTGTGAAGGAAGGTACTGAATGTCACATCCTTAGTAGTAGTAGTAGTAGTAGTAGTAGTAGTAGTTGTTGTTGTTGTTGTTGTAGTAGTAGTAGGCTTCTAAGGGACTCGAAGCTCCTGTGCCGATTTCACATGATTCCTCCAGATTCTGTCTTCTGATGCCTCTTGCCAGTTATTTATTCCCAATCTTTCACATGCGCAATCAATTTCATTGCACCAAGTACTCCTGGGTCTCTCCTTAGTCTTTTGCCATATGGCTTCTCCCTGAACATTCTTGCCTTTTGCCATATGGCTTCTCCGTGAATATTCTTGCCTTTTGCCATATAGCTTCTCCATGAATATTCTTAACACAATTGGTCTGATTTCATCCTCATCAGATGTCCAGCCTGTTGCAGTGTTCTAGCATTTATTATGTTTACTGTCATTCGTTGTTGAGATAGCTCATGTATTTCTGTGTTGTGTCTTCTCTTCCAGTATTGTGATTAATTGTCATAATATGGACCAAAGATTTTTTCTATAAACTATATTCTCAGACACTTGTAAATGGTGGTGTTCTGTTTTTGGTAGGCTCCATAATTCTGCCCCATAGATTATAACTGGTCTGATGATTGTATTATATAACTTTATTTTAGTTTTCCTAGTCAGCAGTTTGGACTCTAAGAGATTTTGTATTGCATAATATGCTCAGTTAGCATTTTGCAGTCCCACTTTTATTTCTATCTGTCTCTGATTTTGTTAATCTATCACTGATCCCAGAAATTTGAACTGTTCGACATGCTCGAATTTGTGTTCAACTATTAGGTGTGATTGGTTATCCCATTGATCTCTACATCTTTGAACTATCATGTATTTCGTTTATGACTGTCACATCCTTTGTATATGAAAATATAAAGTTGGTTTACTTACTAACAGCATACTAATTTCACTGTTCTCTGAAGTATCATTATGAAACCACAGATTATTAAAGGTCTCAGTGCAATGCAAAATTTCTAAAATGTACTCATAACAAACTTGGCAACATGGGGAACAGACCACGTGTTGCCAAGGTTGTTTTAAGTATGTTGCAGAATTTGCACTGGGAAGCTATTACGTGGCTTCCATAGAGTCCCGATCTCTCCTCATGTGGTTTCCATATTTTTGGAGTCCTGAAGAAAGACGTTCATGGCTGTTGATTTGCTTTGGATGAAGATATCCACAACTGGTTCTGCAGGCAACAGCAAACACTTTTCCACGAAGGCACTGACCACCTTGTCTCGTAGTGAGATAAATGTATTAACAATCATGGTGATTACTTTTGAAATAATAAACAAATTCTTGTTTTCATTTGACTGTCCCTTATATGTTGCCAATGGCCTTGTTACAGTGGTAACACTGGTTCCCGTCATATCACTGAAGTTAAGTGCTGTTGGGCTTGGCTAGAGGGTCTGCAGAGTGCTGTTGGCAAGAGGGGTGCACCCAGTCCTTGTGAGGCCAATTGGGGAGCTACTTGATTGAGAAGTAGCAACACCAGTCACAAAAACCGATAACAGCTGAGAGAGCAGTGTGCTGACCACATGCCCCTCCGTACCTGCATTCAGGGTTGAGGAAGACACAGTGGTCAGTGAGTACCATTGAGCCTTCTGGCCTGTTCAAATGGTGTTCCCCCCCCCCCCCTCCCATTTCCCCATATGTTGTGACTCATAGATGTGTAGGTTGGATAGTAGGCAGGTTACACACAAAGTGCAGTGACCCAGGTTCGTACTTGGTCTAGCACAGAGCTTCGGTGTCAAAAAGGCCCACAGTACTATAACCTATGCCACACAGGGGAAGACTAATTCTGAAAGTAACCAGTAATTGAAGTTCAGCAAAGTACACTATACAGTATGTGAGGGGTTTGAAATGTAGGAGGAATGTAAATGTAACAGGTGTTGTTGAACTATCTCCAGAAGCAGCAGCATATGTCATAATGTGTAAGACGATGAGACTGACTGTACTTACGTTAGCTTTTTTTATTGTTGATAAGTAAATGTCATAGCATTATTATATCCGTGCATTTTTGCTTTTGAATGATATGTGTATGAGAGAACCCCTGCAATGAACTACTGAAGTTAGAATGCATGAGAAATGAATAGTCCAATATTCCACAATTTGTAGTTTTTAAAGTGATTTATTTGTTCCACAAATACAGGAAATGATATTATTCAAATCTTTAATTTAGATTCATGCTGTAAAACTTACTTTCAGAATAAAGCAACTGTAAGAAGATAAGCATCAGTAAAATCTACTGTAATTCTCTTTGGATTTCAAATTCTCAGAGAGTGTAGCATCACCAGCATCGTTTGCACTCATCTGGGCTCCCAATCTTGCGAGTGCATCTGCTTTCTGGTTGCCTTCAATACCACTGTGTCCAGGAACATAATGCTGTAAGCAAAGAACATTATAGTGAACCTCCTCAAGCAAAATATTCCAATTAAGCATTCCAATTGCTTGTCCTACACAGAACTCAGTACTTGTGAGCCAAGCGCCATCTATAGTTTCAGGATGTCGGTAATGGAACTCTCTCCAGTCAACCAATTAAGATAAATAAAACTCAACAGAAAATTGAGCTTCTTTTGTATATTTTTGGGGATAATATATAATTTGGGGACAAACAAGTAAGCACAACTATTGCAAAGGAACCAGTAACGATAGATGCAATTTGCTAGGTTGATATCTCCATCAATACATTCTTACTCAAAAACTTGCACTTTCAGTATTGTGCACCATACCATCGCAACATGTAGAAGGAATCAAGTTGTAAAACTTACCTGCAATGTTAAAATTTGTTTTATGTGTCATTCCACTGCTTACCTAAATGTTGAGTGGTTAACATCATTAATTCATTATTTGTATTACACCAAACATAAAGTGTAGTAGAAATAACAGAAAGTAAAAATAGAGAACATTTATCACACTACAATTAATGTGCATGATAAACTGATTTTGTAATGAATTCTGTTACTCAAATATGAGAACATTTGCATAATCTATTTTGAGCAACTCATTGTTTCCTGTCATTGGCGCGTAAGTATGTAAGTGCATTTTAATTTTTTCTGAGATATAACACATTTCTTTTGCAGAGAATTCAATGATAAACATATCTACAAAATATTTATATTCTATATAAAAACAAAGATGAGGTGACTTACCGAACAAAAGCGCTGGCAGGTCGATAGACACACAAACAAACACAAACATACACACAAAATTCAAGCTTTCGCAACAAACTGTTGCCTCATCAGGAAAGAGGGAAGGAGAGGGGAAGACGAAAGGAAGTGGGTTTTAAGGGAGAGGGTAAGGAGTCATTCCAATCCCGGGAGCGGAAAGACTTACCTTAGGGGGAAAAAAGGACAGGTATACACTCGCACACACGCACATATCCATCCACACATACAGACACAAGCAGACATATTTAAAGACAAAGAGTTTGGGCAGAGATGTCAGTCGAGGCAGAAGTGTAGAGGCAAAGAAGTTGTTGAAAGACAGGTGAGGTATGAGTGGCGGCAACTTGAAATTAGCGGAGACTGAGGCCTGGCGGATGACGAGAAGAGAGGATATACTGAAGGGAAAGTTCCCATCTCCGGAGTTCGGATAGGTTGGTGTGGGTGGGAAGTATCCAGATAACCCGGACGGTGTAACACTGTGCCAAGATGTGCTGGCTGTGCACCAAGGCATGTTTAGCCACAGGGTGATCCTCATTACCAACAAACACTGTCTGCCTGTGTCCATTCATGCGAATGGACAGTTTGTTGCTGGTCATTCCCACATAGAATGCATCACAGTGTAGGCAGGTCAGTTGGTAAATCACGTGGGTGCTTTCACACGTGGCTCTGCCTCTGATCGTGTACACCTTCCGGGTTACAGGACTGGAGTAGGTGGTGGTGGGAGGGTGCATGCTACAGGTTTTGCATCGGGGGCGGTTACAAGGATAGGAGCCAGAGGGTAGGGAAGGTGGTTTGGGGATTTCATAGGGATGAACTAACAGGTTACGAAGGTTAGGTGGACGGCGGAAAGACACTCTTGGCGGAGTGGGGAGGATTTCATGAAGGATGGATCTCATTTCAGGGCAGGATTTGAGGAAGTCGTATCCCTGCTGGAGAGCCACATTCAGAGTCTGGTCCAGTCCCGGAAAGTATCCTGTCACAAGTGGGGCACTTTTGTGGTTCTTCTGTGGGGGATTCTGGGTTTGAGGGGACGAGGAAGTGGCTCTGGTTATTTGCTTCTGTACCAGGTCGGGAGGGTAGTTGCGGGATGCGAAAGCTGTTTTCAGGTTGTTGGTGTAATGATTCAGGGATTCCGGACTGGAGCAGATTCGTTTGCCACGAAGACCTAGGCTGTAGGGAAGGGACCGTTTGATGTGGAATGGGTGGCAGCTGTCATAATGGAGGTACTGTTGCTTGTTGGTGGGTTTGATGTGGACGGACGTGTGAAGTTGGCCATTGGACAGGTGGAGGTCAACGTCAAGGAAAGTGGCATGGGATTTGGAGTAGGACCAGGTGAAACTGATGGAACCAAAGGAGTTGGGTTGGAGAGGAAATTCTGGAGTTCTTCTTCACTGTGAGTCCAGATCATGAAGATGTCATCAATAAATCTGTACCAAACTTTGGGTTGGCAGACTTGGGTAACCAAGAAGGCTTCCTCTAAGCGACCCATGAATAGGTTGGCGTACGAGGGGGCCATCCTGGTGCCCATGGCTGTTCCCTTTAATTGTTGGTATGTCTGGCCCTCAAAAGTGAAGAAGTTGTGGGTCTGGATGAAGCTGGCTAAGGTGATGAGGAAAGAGGTTTTAGGTAGGGTGGCAGGTGATCGGCGTGAAAGGAAATGCTCCATCGCAGCGAGGCCCTGGACGTGCGGAATATTTGTGTATAAGGACGTGGCATCAATGGTTACAAGGATGGTTTCCGGGGGTAACAGACTGGGTAAGGATTCCAGGCGTTCAAGGAAGTGGTTGGTGTCCTTGATGAAGGATGGGAGACTGCATGTAATGGGTTGAAGGTGTTGATCTTTATATTAGTTTTTTCTGCCATTTAATGGAAGGAGTGAAGGTAGCTATTCACAATTTGATTGTGTTTCATAGTCCAGGGTGATATCGGGTAATGAGTTGGTACACATCATCTGCAACTAGTTCTTAGACCACTGATTCTCAATCTAGTCAGAAAATTAATAACATTATGTGGATGTGGTGCAGGAGGTCTGTTTTCAGACATGTTTTGCTGGATTGTTCCTACCTGTGAAGGCTGTTACTTTTTACTTAGAAAGATTTCATCAAGTGTAATCACAATTAGTAAGACCCGTATCCCAGCAACTATTCCATGATGCTAAATTGTCACTATACAAAAATATTGCAGGACCACTATCTCAGGCAATTACAGCCTTCTGCTGGAATTTTTTGTGCTAACAATTGCACAGTATGTGGTTTACAATTAGTAACAGTAATTTAAGTTTTTTATGCTGAGAGATGGTGTAATACTGAATTTCTTTTATTTCCACTGTGAGATAACTCAGAAGAGTCAGATGTTTAAGCTGATGATGATGATGATGACAATGACGATTTTGTCCTGTTGTTTCCTGAGCTTTTGTCTACTCCAGGTAACATCAGAAATTAGGACAGGTAGTTACGTAGAACAAATTGTCAACAATTATGTATCTCCTTATCCACTGACAGATGAAAACAATGTTGAGAATGAAACTGAAGTTTACAAACAAAATGATGAAATAGGTCATTGTACAGTTTGTGACCATTCGAAGGGATACATTTACCTTCATCTACTCAACGAAACCTACTATGAACTTTGCTTTGATAGACGATGAATATGTGCATGTTTAAAAATTATTTCTACAATGGCCAGGATCTGATTTCAAATGAATCTGTAAGCCAAACAGAAGAATAGTGCACAGTGGAAACAGCCTGTCGAGATGAAGAATCAGAGCCAACTACGAGAAAAGAAGATAAGTAAAACGTTTATTGTAAATCTTACTCCTCTCGTATTTTTGGGGAAAAAAAGGCTTCAGCACCGAAAATAGTAGTAACAATAACGACAAATCGTGGGAGGGGGAGATTACAGGGTGATATTGTGAAGGGGTGGCAGTGTGTGCAAGGTGATGGACCTGATTTCTGTCTTTTATATGGGAAGTTGGGCTGCAGGTGACAGAGTATTAAAATCCTTGTGGTAAACTGCCAAAGCATTCACAGCAAAATGCTAGAAGCTGAGGCACTCATGAAAAGCTGTGAAGCTCACATAATACCTGAAATTGACAGCAGTGAGATTTTTGGGGAAAATTTGAGTGTATATTGAAAGGATAGGCAAATCAGAAATGGAGGTGGTATATTTGTCACAGTAGACAAGAAACTCGAATCATCTGAGATAGAAATTGAAGCTGCATGTGAGATTGTTAGAGCAAGGCTCAGTATCAAGGGTGTGCATAAAATGATCCATCTATTGCCCACCAGACTCATCTCCTGGTGTAATCGAAAATATGAGAGAAGACCTCAGTTCACTTGTACATAAGATCCCCAATCGTACTGTAACCACTGGTAGAAACATTCATCATCAAACAATTAAGTAGGAAAATTACAATTTTGTTAGTGGCAGATGTGATAAGACATACTGTAAAACATTACGAAATATCTTCTCTGAAAACTACCTAGAACAGATAGTTAGGAACCCCTCCCATGATGGAAATACATTGGGTCTAATGGCAACAAATAGACCTGACCTCTCTGCAGATGCCCTCATTGAACTGTTATCAGTGACCATGACATGGTTGTGGCAACAATGATTACCAAAGTATAAAGGACAACTAAAACAAGCAGAAAGATATATATATTCAGTAAACTAGATAAAAAATCAATAACGTCATATCTCAATGAGGAACTTGAAACTTTCAGCACAGAGGAACTATGGCTCAAGTTTAAAGAAATACTTGACAATGCACTGGGTGATATGTACCCAGTAGAACAGTTCACAATTGGAGGGAGCCTCAATGGTATACAGTCACTGTAAAGAAACTTCTAAAGAAACAGACATTACTGCATAATAGGTGTAAAACAAAGTGTAAGCCAATTGTTAGAGAGATGCTGAATGAAACATGTTTGGCAGTCAAGAGAGTGATGTGTGATGCCTTCAATGGCTACTAAAAATGTTGTTAAATGATCTTTCACAGAACCCAAAGAAATTCTTTTCATATTCATTCACGGTACCAATGTTAGTGTCCAGCTCCTAGCAAATAAGACAGGATCTGAAATTGAAGGTGGCAAAACAAAAGCTGAAATGCTTCACTCTGTTTTCAAATGTTTCTTAACAAAGGAGAACCTTAGACAAATTGCCTCAATTTAAATCTCATATCATTGAAAAGTGGAATGAAATAAGTATTAGTGTCAGTTGTGTTGAGAAACAGCTGAAATTGCTGAAATTGAACAAAGCTCCAGGGTCCAGTGGAATCCCTGTCAGAGACTACGGTATACTGAATTTGCAGCTGAGTTAGCACCACTTCTATCTATAATCTATCACTGATCCCTCAAGCAAAAAACTGTGCCCAGTTCTTGGAAAAAAGCGCAGGTCATTCCCATCTACAAGATCAGTAGAAGAAGCAATCCACAAAACTACCATCCAATATCTGTGACATCAATTTGTTGTAGAATCTTAGAATGTATTCTGAGCTCAAACATAATGAGGTTTCTTGAACAAAATGATCTCAATGCCAACCAGCTTGGATTCCAAAAACATGGAACATGTGAAACCCAACTCGCACTTTACTTATGTGACATACTGAAAGCTTTAGATCAAGACAGTGAGGTAGATGCCGTACTTCTTAATGTCCAAAAAGCATCTGACCAGTACCACACCTGTTCTTTTTGCCAAAAGCATGATCATGCAGCATATCAAGTGAAATTTGTGACTGGATTGAAGATGTTTTGGAAGAGAGGATGCAGCATGTCATCATGGATGGAGAGTCATCTTCAGATGTATAAGTAACTTCAGGTGTACCAGAGGGAAGTGTGCTGGGAGCCTTGCTGTCCATGTTGTATATTAAAGAACTTGCAGACAATATTAATAGTAACATCACACTTTTTGCAGATGATGCAGTTATCATAAGTGGTGCAAAGATTGGCAACGTGCTTTAAATGCTCAGAAATGTAAAATTGTGCACTTCACAAAATGAAGAAACTTAGTATCCATTGACTGTCAAGGAATCACTGTTGGAGTTAGCCAACTCATACCTAGGTGTAGCACTTTGTAGGGATATGAAATGGAATGATCATTAAGGCTTAGTCATGGGTACAGAAGACGGTATACTTTGTTTTTTTGCTAGAATACTGGGGACATGCAATCATTCTACAAAGGAGACTGCTTACAAATCACTCATGCGACTGGCTCTAGAATATTGCTCAAGTGTGTGGAACCCAGACTAAATAGGACTAACAGTCGACATTGAACATATAAAGAGCAGGGCAGCACAAATGGTCACAGTTTTGTGTGGTCCATGGGGGAGTGTCACAGAGATACTGAAGGAACTGGACTGTAAGATCTTGAAGATAGACATAAATTATCCCTAGTGAGTCTATTAACAAAATTTCAAGAACCAGCTGTAAATGATGACTCTAGGAATATGCTACAATCTCCCTATGTATTGTTCACATACGGATCATGAGGATATAATTAGAATAGTAACTGCAAGCACAGAGGCATTGAAACAATTATTCTCCCTGTGCTCCATACAGGAATGGAATGGGAAGAAATTATAATAACTGGTACAGTGGGATGTACCCTCTGCCATCTACCTGACATTGGTTTGCAGAGTATAGATGTAGATCTAGATGTAGATGTACCACAGCACAGATAAGAGCACTTGGAAGCCCAAACATGCCAACACGAGCTGTTGTGAACTGCTTATTGGCAGTGGGACCTAGCAATCACACAGCTAACCTGTCTTTCATTCGTGCCACAGCATCAATGTGCACAGCTTCAACTGATGCGATCAGAGAATCATTTGGGAGATGGAATGCCATGCCGTTGCCTTCAGCAATAAAAGCAGATTCTGGATGCATGCAAGTGATTGTTGTTTGCCTGTACAATGTAGACCCAGTGAGCACTATCTTACAGAGTGCATTCATCCAAGACAAACTGGCCCCACTCCAGGCCTTATAATCTGGTGTGCAATAAGCTACAATTCTTGTTTATCCTTGGTGTTTCTGAAGGAGACACTAACCAGTACTCAGTACATGCACAATGTTGTTAGACACATTCTTTTGCCTATCTTGTAACAGGAAGGTGATGTGTTGTTCCAAATGAGTAATGCTAACCCACACACTGCCCAAGAACTCAATGTGCTCTGGAAGACATGCAGTAGCTTCCCTGGTGAGTAAAATCTCCAGACTTGTCTCCAATTGAGCATGTGTGGGCTATGATGGGACGCGAATGTTTTGTCAACCAACAACTCTTACTTAATGACATGAGCAGGTGTGGCATAATGTATCCCAGGACAGTATTTGCCATCTTTACGATAGACTTGTCTCCAATTGAGCATGTATGGGCTATGATCGGACGCAAATGTTTTGTCAACCAACAACTCTTACTTAATGACATGAGCTGGTCAAGCAGGTGTGGCATAATGTATCCCAGGATAGTATCTGCCATCTGTACGATTGACTGGATGCCAGAGTCAGCACCTGCACTGCCGCGTGTGGAGGCTACACCGCTGGCTAATATAGGTGTTGCACCTGATACCTCAGAACTGCGTGTGCTGTTGATCTGCAAATGTAATCATTTTATGTACTACACATGCATTGTTGGGCCAATAAATCTTGATTGAAATGGACCCTCTATAAGGGTGTACTAATTTTTTCGCTCTCCTCTTAATGAGATTCAAGGAACCTGACATTGGGGTTGGGTGAAACAGAGAGAGAGATTTATAGATCATCAAAAAATGCTGGTTTCATCCTAAGAAAAACAGATGAAATAATCATACACTGTAGATATATGTTGAATAAGAAGGACCACGACATGGAATGTTTTGACTGTGGATGCCCTTATACAAAGTGTTATGTTCAAAGTGGAGATTTATATACTATTTATTGCAACCTGCTGACGAAAGTAGTACAAAGGAAGTATAGGCTGTATTGTGGGCCATTAGCTTACTGTATGAACAAGTTTACTGTGAGGAATATTTTCCTTATGAACTTGATCAGTCTAGGGTAGTTCCAGTATAAAAAGTTTCAGACCAATCTCCATAGCCCCAGATTTTTCTACAGTGTTGGAATGTATAATTTATCAACTGTTTATCTGTTTAATTTGAAAAATCTAGGAATAATTTTAGTATTATGAAAAACCTTTCAACAGTCAGTGTCATAGGATCTGTAGAAAATACCTCCTTCTGGTGTTTGAGGCTAAGGGATTTGCTCAAGTAACCTTTTGCACCTTTAGACTGTGTGCAATGAACAACAGTTCTAGAAAAAATAGATTTCTATAGCATAAGAGATAACAGCCTTAAGCTATTAAAATCCTATCTACAGAACTGTAAGCAAGTTGTCTGTGTAGGCAAGAAAGTGTCCAGAATAAGTTAACGTAGAAGTTCCACAGAGATCTATGATGGCCCTTTTTTGTTCCTAATAAAGATTAATGACCTATCATTATTTATTTCATCTAGTACAGTACTATATTGAGATGATAATATTTTTCTTATCTGACATCGCTTTAAAACGTGTGTTGAAAAAGCACTTACTCAAGCATCCTACTGGTTTTGAGCAAATGGATTCCTGCTGAATGAGAACTAAACTCAGCAGATGGTTGTTACCCTGAAAGATAATCTTCCCTCAGATGATCCAATTAAAGTTTTTGGAGGTAAAATTTAGATGATAAATTGTCTTGGGGTCAACAAGTAAAATAATCAATGGTATGATGACTACAGGCACTTTTCTCAACTTTTTTCTTTCCTTTGGGGCAGCAAAGTATTTTCAAACTTTGCAACACTTCTACATGTGATCCTTTCCCTAGATACGAGAAAGCAAACACACGTATCGCGTACATTTTTTTGTCATGGAACGACTATGAGATACAATTTTACAAATTT
This sequence comes from Schistocerca serialis cubense, assembly GCF_023864345.2. Lineage (NCBI taxonomy): Eukaryota > Metazoa > Arthropoda > Insecta > Orthoptera > Acrididae > Schistocerca > Schistocerca serialis. The sequence continues at coordinate 560,139,513 of NC_064642.1, read as the reverse complement.
ATTACTTCAAGAAATGACTTAGCAATAAATTTTTTTTATTTTCTAGGTATTAGATTATTATTATTCTAGATATTAGAATAAACTACATTAAAAAAATCTCATAGCTCATCTGACAAATATTCACGACATACCAATGTGCCACAACATGGTGGTTAAGAAACACTGATCTATAGAAATTTATTCATTTAGATAATTTATGAATTTTGTATGTGAAATATATATTATAATGTTCTCTTTTCTATTTTTCATAACATAATATCTATATAATTTTGTTGGGAATGTGTAGTTGAGCGCATGACATGTAAATACTGCAGAAGTTTTAATTTATACAAAGAAGAAGTTGAACATGCAAAATGTGGAGAAAATATACATTGTTACAACATAAAAGGCAATATATGCATTTGTACTCCATCCCACAGACTGTCAAAATCAGTTAACTGTCATGTATTCATGTAGTATATATTATTTTATGAACTTTCACAAACTGTACTAGCTCTGCTGAACAAACATGCAAGCAAACTGGTTAGTTTCCCACCTACTCTATGGTATAAAGGAATTTATTAATTGTAATATATTATAACATTAATAACTAACCTTATTAATTGTGTTGCACTATGTATGTGATGTCTGTTGCTGCAATGGCCCAGTGACAGTAAGTATTATTATTACTATATTTATTATTATTCCTGTTCAATCATACTATTTACTGTGTTTCATGTGAGTGTCACCAGTAAACACTGTTTTTGAAGAGACCTCCCAGGTAAATCATTTATGCAGATCAAGAACAGTTGTGAGCCTAGGTCCAATACTGGCAGAACACTATATTTATTGATTCTCCACTCTGAATTTAGTCTTATCCTTTTATTTCATCAATGTTAAATTAAACAATCTCTTCTTAGAACAGGATACTTTGAGCCTAGATGTTAGCCACCCTTCATCTTGGTTTTCACTGTAATTGTTCATGTTTTGTGACAGAAAACTGGATTCAGTGGGATCTAATAATATTTTTAGAAAATAATCAGTTACCCATCTACAGTGCACCCTTGGTAGCCTACTTCCTAATGTCCATTCATTATTTTCTCTCTGAATAGCCTGACTGAATCATTGTTTATAATTTTGCACAATTATACTTTTCTTTTCTTAGCTAAAACTGCCATTTGACTGTAATGGTCAGATAAACCACTTATTAAGTGTTCAAATATATATCATGTAACACAGTTTGCTAGGTAACACTTTACTTTTATAATGGTCAAATTAAGTGGATCTGGGAATAGATTTGAAGTGCTGGAGAAAATTGCAAAGGTTTCTTTCCATTGGTAAAAATTGATTTGTTATTTTGTAACACTCCATTCCTAATCTTCTACCTGAGAGTTTAATCATACAGAACATATCTTTTTATTTACTAAAGGTGGATGACTCACAAGCTTCTAGAACCTGAATTTATGTTTGGGTAAGAGAAAAGATGAAAGTAAGACAGAAATTTGAATACTTATCCCTGCATAATCATTGACTACTTAATTTCCAATTGCATCTCTGATAATGCCTTAGAAAGTACAGCTACCTTAGAAACTATAGCTATAATATGACATAAGGCAGATTTTATTTACCCATCTGATTTCCATTCCACTGTCCGTTATTGCATCGTATAGTACTTTGTAATCTTCTTGATTCTGGGCCCAGCTACCGCCTGCCTCTAAAGTGCAGCCAGCCTTGCTCCAGTGAGATGCACTCTTTACCAAAAATTCAGAATCTGTTTTGATGCATAGCTTTTTTATACCTGTAAATCAGAGATGGGAAAGTTACTTTTTGGAAGTAACTAAGTTGTAGTTATTGTTACTTTCCAGGAAAAGTAATTTATGTTAGTTACAGTTATAGTTACTAAACATCAAAAGTAACTATATCAGGTATATTATAATTGTAGCTCATCTGTAAACAAATGATTAACCTTGTTCACATAGAAAGGAAACCTCCATAAATGTCAATCAATAATTAAACATTTTGTCTAGTCTACAGCCTTTTTTATCTCAATACATTTCAGTCAAACTGCTTGTTCATTTTCAACATAAGTTGTATTTCAAATGTTTTATCTCCCAATTTGCCCCTCATTGCACTCATCACAATACCTCCTACACTGAAAACTCACTCTACAGATATACTACTTAATGTGCCTGTATTATATTCAGTTATGACTGTCTTGATTATAGGAAAAAACATTGATCATCTGTATATCTGTTGAAGAATTTGGTAAAAATTGTTAAAGATTCAGTTGAGACATGAGGTTAGTGTGTTTGAGTACCTCAGTTGCAAAACACAGTAACTGTAAAAAAAATGAAAAATGAGATAGTGGTTTTCAATTTACCATTAGCTGCAAGAAGAATAATACTTTCATTTCTGAAACCAGCTATAACACCTTTGAAATTAGAACAGAAATTTGTAGACTGTTGCAAAAATTGATAGTGTGAGTTGGACAAGGATGCAAGACCTGCTAAGTGCATGATGCCATGTTTACTTTTGCAATACATGCTAAAACCATTGAAACAACATGTCCATCATTACAGTTACAGATGCAAGAGCTGTTACTTAAGCTCCATAAGGATTACATTGAGCATGAAAAAATGGTATATTGTTGCACGTAGTTATGAAGATGGTATTTACTTTCAGGGTTAATTTGGCCAATCTGCTTCTTTTGACAAATGAGCTGCATGATTTTTCACATTAAATATGAAGGAATTCTGACTTTTTAGGTTGTGTGTGTTGATGTCAAAATGGGTGTTCCTCTTTCGGTTTTTGTGAATTTTACGAAAATGTATGAGACTGGATATGGTGCATCAAGTCTGCATAACTACAGTGTTCAGGAAGGAGATAAAATTAATCCAGAGAATGGTTTCAGTGAAAAAGAAGTTGTGATTTTTGAGGCAAACCTGTGACATCTAGAGAATGGTTTCAGTGAAAAAGAAGTTGTGATTTTTGAGACAAACCTGTGACATCTGGAAAGAGAGAGATTTACAGAGCACTGTAAAAGGACAGAAAATAAGACCGCAAGATGAGATTAAGAATGTAAAGGCTCCTATGAACTTATTGATAACAATCTAATGATTATTTAATTCTGAGATAGTAATGCAGTGGTTTAACACTGATCTGTTAGTATAGATTTGAGTTCAACAAAATGGATATTTACTTTGTTTTACCTAGAGGAGAGAAAATGCAGTCAAAAATGTGAGGGGCTACAGAGCAGCATTTGCGGGTATTATTCAAATTGATAGAGGCAGATAACGCAGAGTGTGTCAAAAATATTTTGAGACTCCCACTGAATCAAGGGGAGGTGACAGGTGAACACACAAATATGAAATGAAGAAAGAGGCTGCAATTCAGTACATCAAAGAGTTGAAATCACTTCAAAGCCACTATTCCAGGAGCAAGAACTGCAACAGACAGTATCTTCATAGTGAGCTATGGTTATTACAGAATGGTATTCAATAACAATTTTAATACTGGCTTTGGAATCCCGTGTGTAGACAAATGTTCAACATGAAATGACACAGTTTCAGAGACTTTACTGGTCCCATACAGATACGATTTTATTTATATAGATTGAAGCAGTGAGTGAAAATTTGTACCATGACTGGGAACTGAACCAAGGTGTACTGCTTACTAGGCAGGTGCATTGTTCGCTAAGCCGCCTTGACACAGTGGTTCATACAAATGCACAGATTACACTGGCATGCCTCGCTTCTTGATTCAAATTCTCACTACTGCCCAGCCTACTTAAAATTCCCTCTTACAGATGAGCAGAATTGCCAAGGCTCTCTATGTTCTGTAATAGTGCCTCAGCATTGAATGTAAATGGGGGATCCAGGCTGAAACCCATGTGCAGGTACTTATACAAATGAAATGATTTCATGTACATACCAGTAGACTGTAGCAGCGAGTGAACATTTATACCAAGGTGAGGAATCAAAACCTAGGTCTCCTGCTTACTAGACAGGTGCATTATCCCCTAAGTCTTTGAAATTGTGTCATTTCATTTGTATAAGTACCTGCACCTGGATTTCAGGCTGAATCCCCCAGTCAAATGGTTCAAATGGCTCTGAGCACTATGGGACTTAACTTCTGAGATCATCAGTCCCCTAGAACTTAGAACTACTTAAACCTAACTAACCTAAGGACATCACACACATCCATGCCTGAGGCAGCATTCGAACCTGCGACTGTAGCGGTCGCGCGATTCCAGACTGCAGCACCTAGAACCGCTCGGCCACCCCAGCCGGCAATCCCCCAGTCACATTCAAAGCTGAGGTGCTATCAAAAAAGATGGAGAGCCTTGACAATGCTATTCATGTGTAAGGGGGAATTTAAAGTAGACTGGGGGGGGGGGCAGTGAGGATTTGGATTGAAGAGAGAGGCTTGCCAGGGTAATCTATGCAGTTGTGTGAACTGCTGTACCAAGGTGTGTAAGTGGTTAACACACTTGTTAAGTAAGCAGGAAAGATCCGGTTTTGATTCCTAGCCTTGGTACAAATTTTCACTTGCTGCTTTAGGCTATCTGTATGAGACTGTATGAGACCAGGAAAGTCTCTGAAATTGCATCATTTCCTTTATATAAGTACTTGCACCTGGGTTTCAGGCTGGATTCCCCATTTACGTTCCATGCTGAGGTGCTATTACAGAACATAGAGAGCCTTGGCAATTCTGTTCGTGTGTGAGGGGGAATTTAAAGTAGTCTGGGGTGGCAGTGAGAATTTGGATCGAGGAGAGAGGCATGTCAGGGTAATTTGTACAGTTGTGTGAACCGCTGTGCCAAGGTGGCCAACACACCTGCCTCATAGGCAGGAGAACTGGGTTATTTTCACTCACCACTTCAGTCTATATACATAAAATGTTCCACATGCTCATCCATTAAGAATAGAATTGCAGCCAACAAGATGCCCTCAGACAGACATGAATTACAATTGCAGCTTAAAGTTCTCAAGCTCACAAGATGGTTTTGCAAATGGTCTACTCATTTTGTCTCTCAAAGAAGAAAAAAATCTTCCTCCTCATAATCAAGTACTCCCGCTTCTTCTCTGGCAGGGTCTGTAACTGCTGTTTGTTTGTAGCACGGCTTCCACCATATGAGCCCTAGCTACACAGGCATGTAGCTGACCCATCCAGTTGGTTCTGAATTTTGGGTGGAACCACGCAGAAACATGAGGAAATGAATGTAACATTAGAGAGTGCATGTTATTCACAAGTGATGTGTCATTTGCCTGCAGTATATTCATTGTTGCATATATAATTTCCAGATAAAAATGTTATGAATGAATGAACGAATTAAATGCAGTAATGGCACTACAAATTATAATTCAGACAGCAGACTTTTCTATGTGAAATTTAGAATATTATACACAAATGATAATTATTAATTGTAGCCATATCGTTGATCAAGTGGTGTCACAAACAGGAAGACGGAGAAACATGCAGAAACAAAATGCCAATAAAGCATGGTGTTCAGCTGGGCTGCAGGAATAAAATGTGTCATCAGCAGCCGCAGCAAAAGGTTTCCAACAAGTATAATGTGCTCATTGATGAAAAGATTGAATTTTGAACACCCCCCACCCCCACCCCAAAAAAAAATTGAGGTCGGCATTATGCTGTCTTGAGATTCCCGTAACGAAATAGGTTACATACTATAAAAAAAGGTAATGACACTTTTACATTGTTACTGATAAAAACAATTTATTAAATTAAGGTTACATCCTTTATGGAAGTAATAATGCTGTTACTGACTGTTACCAGTGAAAAGTAACTGTTACTAGTAATGCTGTTAGAAGTAACACATTACTCCCCAACTATGCTATAAACATATATTAAATGTCAACAGTCCAATACGAAATAAATGAAAAAAGTTACCTCAGGTTAAGAATTCCTGACATTAATCTGCAATTAAACTGCGTGTGCCATGAAAAAATAAATATCTTATTAAAACCAGAAGACATCAAATAGCTGAATATATTTAGTGACCTAATACCATCATAGGACAGAATGATTTTACATGAAAATAAACCAAAGACTAACGACTCAAAAAATCTACTAATTGAGTGGAACAGAGTGATAGTCACACAATGAATGTAAAATTTTTGTCAACAAGAAGGAACAGGGTGAGAGAAGAAAGTGGGACTGTGCCAAATAAACAAAACCTAGGCTCTGAATGCTTAAGTATTTCAGTTTTTCTGCATGTGTTAATATTTTGTGTCATTACTTCAGTGTAATGAAGTTACAGAGTGACAGATATAGGTCTGACAAACCTTAAGTTATAACTACAAATACTGTTGACATAATAAGCAGTATATACAGTGTGCCACACTGCTTGTCAAATGTGACTGGAGAGGATTGTTACACACACAAAAGGTAGAGATTTGTAATATACAATACTGAACCAAATAATTACCAACTACAGAATAAGTGCTACGAGTTCTGTGAACAAAAAGAATGAGTTCTCAACCTGGGGGCCATGCAGACCTCGTGGGAGAGGATACTGATATTTATGGGCAGGGCCAAGAGGGTGGGGGTGGGGGGGATGCACAGCCAGCTCAGAATAAAGCAGAAACATACAGTTACCCAAATCAAAAATTTTATTGTCTTATAGCAGTTAGTGAGTGCATTTTTGTAGAGTTGACAGCATCAGCTTTGCTTCATATGTCAGAGAGTAATTGTTGACACAATATATTCTTTAGTATGCACTGTGCATTCTCAACTCAGTATTATGCCTGTTGTGCTCTGTAGAAGTAAACAGTAGTTTTATTGGGTTTGTACAGTGAGTGAAACATTCTGCTAGAAGAAAATTGTAAAATGAAGCATACATCAAATATTATTGAAAAAGATAATGTCCAACAACCACAGTGTCATTGTGGCCTGTGCATCTGGAATGTCATCTAATAATAGCTTACATGGCGTTGAAAAATATACAAAAAACGTTTTTGTTAGAAGAAGATGTCCTTTAAATCTGTTGGTATCTTTCAGCAGGAAAATGAGAAAGTTATTGAAGCATCGTATGAAATTTCTCTCTCAACAGCAAAACACAAAACCTACTAATGAGAAATTAATCAAATATTCCATTCTTGAAGCAACCAGAATTGTTTTTGGAGAAGACAGTCATCAAACAATGGGCAACATACCTCTTTCAATCAACAGTGTGTAACATAGGATAAAAACCATCGTACAGAATGCATTAGATGAGTATGTGCCAAGCAAGATCGTAAGAGATGGAAAAGAGCCACCGTGGTACAACAACCAAGTTAGAAAACTGCTGCAGAAGCAAAGGGAACTCCACAGCAAACATAAACATAGCCAAATCCTTGCAGACAAACAAAAATTACATGAAGCAAAATGTAGTGTGAGGAGGGCTATGCGAGAGGCGTTCAATGAATTCGAAAGTAAAGTTCTGTGTACTGACTTGGCAGAAAATCCTAAGAAATTTTGGTCTTATGTCAAAGCGGTAGGTGGATCAAAACAAAATTTCCAGACACTCTGTGACCAAAATAGTACTGAAACAGAGGATGACAGACTAAAGGCCGAAATACTAAATGTCTTTTTCAAAAGCTGTTTCACAGAGGAAGACTGCACTGTAGTTTCCTCTCTAGATTGTCAAACAGATGGCAAAATGTTAGATATCAAAATAGATGACAGAGGGATAGAGAAACAATTAAACTCACTCAAAAGAGGAAAGGCCGCTGGACCTGATGGGATACCAGTTCGATTTTACACAGAGTACGCGAAGGAACTTGCCACCATTCTTGCAGTGGTGTACCGTAGGTCTCTAGAAGAGCATAGTGTTCCAAAGGATTGGAAAAGGGCACAGGTCATCCCCGTTTTCAAGAAGGGACGTCGAACAGATGTGCAGAACTATAGACCTATATCTCTAACGTCGATCAGTTGCAGAATTTTGGAACACGTATTATGTTCGAGTATAATGACTTTTCTGGAGACTAGAAATTTACTCTGTAGGAATTGGCATGGGTTTCGAAAAAGACGATTGTGTGAAACCCAGCTCACGCTATTCGTCCACGAGACTTAGAGGGCCATAGACACAGGTTCCCAGGTAGATGCCGTGTTTCTTGACTTCCGCAAGGCGTTCGATACAGTTCTTCACAGTCGTTTAATGAACAAAGTAAGAGCATATGGACTATCAGACCCATTGTGTGATTGGATTGAAGAGTTCCTAGATAACAGAAAGCAGCATGTCATTCTCAATGGAGAGAAGTCTTCCGAAGTAAGAGTGATTTCATGTGTGCTGCAGGGGAGTGTTGTAGGACCATTGCTATTCACAATATACATAAATGACCTTGTGGATAACATCGGAAGTTCAATGAAGCGTTTTGCGGATGATGCTGTAGTATATCAAGAGGTTGTAACAATGGAAAATTGTACTGAAATGCAGGAGGATCTGCAACGAATTGACGCATGGTGCAGGGAATGGCAATTGAATCTCAATGTAGACAAGTGTAATGTGCTGCGAATACATAGAAAGAAAGATCCTTTATCATTTAGCTACAATATAGTAGGTCAGCAACTGGAAGCAGTTAATTCCATAAATTATCTGGGAGTAGGCATTAGGAGTGATTTAAAATGGAATGACCATATAAAGTTGATCGTCAGTAAAGCAGATGCCAGACTGAGATTCATTGGAAGAATATTAAGCAAATGCAATCCAAAAGCAAAGGAAGTAGGTTACAGTACACTTGTTTGCCCACTGCTTGAATATTGCTCAGCAGTGTGGGATCCGTACCAGATAGGGTTGATAGAAGAGATAGAGAAGATCCAACAGAGAGGAGCACGCTTCATTACAGGATCATTTAGTAATCGTGAAAGCATTACGGAGATGATAGATAAACTCCAGTGGAAGACTTCGCAGGAGAGACACTCAGTAGCTTTTGTTGAAGTTTCGAGAACATACCTTCACCGAGGAGTCAAGCAGTATATTGCTCCCTCCTATGTATATCTCACGAAGAGACCAAGAGGATAAAATCAGAGAGATTAGAGCCCACACGGAGGCATACCGGCAATCTTCCTTTCCACGAACAATACGAGACAAATAGAAGGGAGAACTGATAGAGGTACTCAAAGTACCCTCTGCCACGCACTGTCGGGTGGCTTGTGGAGTATGTATGTAGATGCAGATGTAGAAATGGCCCAAAATGTGACAGAACGGCTGCTTTTTGCATTCCAGTGTGATGATTCTACTAGTATAGCTCAACAATGTCCTCTTAATAGTATAGTGCTGATTTGTGAATGAGAAGAAAGTAATGGAAGAACTATTGTTTTCTAAAAACTTGGAAACGAAATCAAAAGCTTCTTATGTATCTTCTGCCATTAATGAATATTTGGTTGAAAATGGTTTACGTTGGGACAGAGTTATGAGGATTTGTACAGTCAGGGTACCAGCCATGTTAGTTCATGAAGTATTGGCAGAGAAAAAAATCCTGATCTTATTATCTCTCACTGTTTGAGCCACAGATGAGTCCCAGCTTCTAAAACCTTACCTAAGAAACTAAACACTACACTGAAAGTGGCTATCAGTGTAGTAGACAAAATTAAGTCAAGCACAAGTGCAAGTATATATAATCATCTCAATGCTGAACACTAATCTTTAATCTCTCGTACACAAAGTCTGGTGGCTCTTGAAGGGTAATATGCTTAGCAGGCTGCATGAAATGAAATCAGAGGTAGAACCATTTCTTTGGAGTCAAGGGAAAGCTGATCTTCATTATCCATTCACTGGTGAGTGCCTTATTTTCCCTGGTACATCGTGAATAATCTGAATTTGGAAAGACAAAATAGAAACACCTCTATAATGGATGCCAATGATGCTATAAGAGACTTTTTGGAAAAGGCACAATTATGGAAGTATCCCCTGGATGCTCCAATTACTAACTTTTCATCATTCCATTACTAAATTTTCATCATTCCATCAATTCAATGGAATTCCTGATAGCCAAAAGCACAATGTCAGTGAGTGGAGGGTTATCACTGAACACCAGGAACAGCTTCAAGAAAAGTTCAAACTTTATTTTCCTCATTTGTCTTCAGAAGACTGGCAGTCGAATTTAAATGTGATTCAAGTGCTGAAGAACAGTTTCAACAAATAAGGTGTGAAGAATTTTGGGCCAGTTTCCTTCCTATTTATCCAGGAGTGGCGAAGGAAGCCTTAGAGGTATCCATACAGTGCTCATCTAGGTACGTATGTGAGACCAATTCCTGACACCAGCCATCATGAAAACAAAACATCACAGTCACCTGAAAGTGGAGAGTGATCTTACACATGCTTGAACTAGTTTGAAACCAAATATTCAGGAACTACTTAAAGAAAAACAATTTCGACCTCCTCATTGATGTTCTGAATTTTTTCTTGTGACTTTCATCACATTAAAAAATGTTAGATTTCAAAAATATAGTATAAGTAAAAAACAATATCATTAGGTATTTTAAGTAAGACAAGATATTTCTATTTCAGCTTCCAAGTCCTTTGAAACACTATAGTTTTGTATTAATCTATGTTTGATAACCATCTTTTACTAAAATTTGGGTTGCAGAATATTGCCAAATAAAAGTTTTTAAAATAAAATACACATAGGGGGCATAAGATATTCTGGGCGTTGCACCAGATAGAAAATAGTTAGGAACCACTGAGTTACAAACCACTGAGTTACAATCAAGGGAAGTAGTGAGACCACCCTATTAGTTTCTAGAAATAGAAAAGAAAAATAGTAATAACAATAATGATATGCTTTACTCACCCATAATAATTTCATAATCTTGGACATTATCACTTTTTTACATTAATGGCATCATTCCACAAATATAATAAACTAGCCAACTCCACAGTGCTTCGCAATTGTTAAATATAATGGGAATTGTATATATGACTTAATCTCCTTTTCACCCCCCCCCTCTCTCTCTCCATCATTCTCATCCTGCCCCCCCTCTCATTGTCCATCAACTCCTACTCCCTCCATCTCCCTGTCCACTACCTCCAACCCCCTCTCTCTGTCCATCATCTCCTCCCCCTTCCCAATCTCCTCCTCTTTCCAACGCTCTATATTCATTCCCCCCCTTTTGCCTATCTCCTCTTCCTCCTCCTCCAAGTCACTCTGACCTTGAGAATTGTTTATTGTTATTGCAAATTCAGATTCTGTAGTAGTATTCTAACCATACAGTGATAAGCCATAAATACAACTTACCTGTCTTCTGTGCAAACTGACTGTGAGAAAGAAAACAGAACAGCTAATTGTTGTATATACAATTTTCTTTGAAAAATGTTTATAACAAGAAAGAACATGTATGGGAGAAACACTATGTCTAATGGTTTAAATGCCCTGCTATCACAGTTAAAACTGGCTGCAAGAAGAGAACAAAACTGCACTGTTTCACAGCAGAGTACAGTGCAGTATGCAATGAGTTTTAACAGAAATCTGTACATTGTTGTTTAAAGATGTATATAGCTCATATCTGTTTGAATGTTTATTAAAGTGTTTCGTGAAAATTTGAAGGAAATTGGCCAAGTACTTTGAGATTTTTGTTCACAATGTTTTCCCTTTCTACATTAAACAGATAGTTATATATTATATACAGCTTAGAAGAAAGATTAAGGAAAGGCAAACCTACATTTCTAGCATTTGTAGACTTAGAGAAAGCTTTTGACAATGTTGACTGGAATACTCTCTTTCAAATTCTAAAGGTGGCAGGGGTAAAATACAGGGAGCGAAAGGCTATTTACAATTTGTACAGAAAGCAGATGGCAGTTATAGGAGTCGAGGGGCATGAAAGGGAAGCAGTGGTTGGGAAGGGAGTGATACAGGGTTGAAGCCTCTCCCTGATGTTATTCAATCTGTATATTGAGCAAGCAGTGAAGGAAACAAAAGAAAAATTCGGAGTAGGTATTAAAATCCATGGAGAAGGCATAAAAACTTTGAGGTTCGCCGATGACATTGTAATTCTGTCAGAGACAGCAAAGGACTTGGAAGAGCAGTTAAACGGAATGGACAGTGTCTTGAAAGGAGGATATAAGATGAACATCAACAAAAGCAAAATGAGGATAATGGAATGTAGTTGAATTAAGTCGGGTGATGCTGAGGGAATTAGATTAGGAAATGAGACACTTAAAGTAGTAAAAGAGTTTTGCTATTTGGGGAGCAAAATAACTGATGATGGTTGAAGTAGAGAGGATATAAAATGTAGACTGGCAATGGCAAGGAAAGTATTTCTGAAGAAGATAAATTTATTAACATCGAGTATGGATTTAAGTGTCAGGAAGTCGTTTCTAAAAGTATTTGTATGGAGTGTAGCCATGTATGGAAGTGAAACGTGGACGATAAATAGTTTGGACAAGAAAAGAAGCTTTTGAAATGTGGTGCTACAGAAGAATGCTGAAGATTAGATGGGTAGATCACATAACTCATGAGGAGGTATTGAATACAACTGAGGAGAAGAGGAGTTTGTGGCACAACTTGACAAGAAGAAGGGACTGGTTGGTAGGACATGTTCTGAGGCATCAGGGGATCACAAATTTAGCATTGGAGGGCAGCATGGAGGGTAAAACTCGTAGAGGGTGACCAAGAGATGAACACACTAAGCAGATTCAGAAGGATGTAGGTTGCAGTAAGTACTGGGAGATGAAGAAGCTTGCACAGGATAGAGTAGCATGGAGAGCTGCATCAAACCAGTCTCAGGACTGAAGACCACAACAACAACAACAACATATACATTTAAAAAAATTACAACCTATCTCTGCCCAAATGTTCATGAGAGTATTGTGTAAAACTTGAAGTAAATCGATCAAGTACTTTTCGAATTTTTTGTACAGCATTAACCAATGACCTGTCTATAGATGTATGTAAAAGAATAACTTATCGAATACTATTAAGTAAATCTTTACTGCCATTAATATACCAAAACTGAATATAAGTGCGAGACAGTTAAGTCAGAATACACAAAATCAAGGCCAAGGTATGATTTTTGTTAAATTGTGCAGTACAATGTAACAAAGTTTCTGGCATATGCAAGTAATTTTCAACTTCATTTTTATTTCATCGGATACTCTTTCTGTGACAATCGAAGAAACCTATGAAGAGAACTTCAGTGACTAACAATGTGTGGAACTTGATCAAATAATAACAAGATAACATCACTGCAGATCACTGTATCGCCACCAGGAAAAGAATTTCCGCAAATGTCTGCCCTACTGTACAAAATGTATGCAAACACATAGCTCAGGTATGGTTTGTGTGTCTGTTACTATGACTGTGGTACTGAGTGCTAAAAATGCCCACCTTCAACACATACATGTTTATCATGATTTGTACTTTTTCCTTGAAAAAAAAAATTAATAAGTTTTTAAGGTGCTTAAAAATGTAAGAAGTTTCTAAGGAGTCCCTGCTTGCCTGTATACACAGTGACGTAAAAACATTTAATAAGTGAAACAGCTGCAAGTTAATAAATAGTAAACTTCAACAAATTATTTTTCACGTAAATTATATAAACTGAAAACACAAGAATACATTTACCTCACTATTAAGGCATTTCTTCAATGAATTTGAAGTTTCTAGCACAAGCACCGCTTTGTGCAATGATGCTGATTTTTAGATCACAGTATGAAAAAGTACTTCTTAGTTTGGCCACAAATTATACTTAAAATGTACGATATTGTAGCGAAAAACATATGGAAGTATAGTCATGTAATTACATAACAAAAAAAGCTAGAAGCCTCTAAGTTTGGTCACTTTTTATTTTTTATTTAACACATTCAGTTTAACATGGGATAGCAGCATTTTTCCGCTTAGTTCTTTACACTCTTCTTGTTCCTTCAATTTGTGTCTTATTTCACTTACTTCCTCCAGGCTCTCCTTAACTGTTCTTCGGATAGTGTTTGACTACCATCAGAACTGTGTACCTTGTTTACTAAGAACAAAATGCAACATCCATAGTCTTCTATGATCACTCTGAGAACTCATCAGGAAGATTTTGTCAGCTTTCCAACATCAGGGTCGAGAGAGACAGAGAGAGAGAGAGAGAGAGAGAGAGAGAGAGAGAGAGAGAGAGATGGTGTGTGTGTGTGTGTGTGTGTGTGTGTGTGTGTGTGTGTGTGTGTGTACATTCAGCATAAGAATAATTGCTATTTAATTGCCACTGCGTTTTTGTAATCAACATAAGAACAATTTTTATTTAACTACCAACACATTCACCAGTAATACATTTTCGACGAAATTAAAGATAAATGTGACATAAGTTGGTCTTCATAAATACACAAACAGAATAAAATCAATGCTGGGGCATTATATTGGTAACACACTTCCTGAAAAAGTTTTTATTGTTTTTGACAGAGCAAGGTAATTTACTGTAGAGCTTGCTGCCTTTATGCCTCACACTGTCATGGTATTTCCTCATTCTCTGATTTATCAAATGAATGTTACCTCTACCACGGGTGTGATAATCATACACATCAGTATTTGTTTTAGATATATGGATGTTTTTATTTATCAATGAAACAGTCTCAGGTTGTATATGCTTGGAACGGCAGTATTCCCAGTTCTTTAAAGATTGGCTTGGTAGGCATATGTAGTGGTACTGGAAACATGATCTTGACAATTTGTTACGCATAATAAATATTTACTTGTGTATTGACACCCAGAAAGGAATGCCACACAAGATGACTGAGTTAACTAGTGGAAAGTATATAGTTTTAATGGTTCTCAAGCCAAACCTTTGAGAGAGAACTCTAAAGGCATAGCAAAGGCTACTTTGTTAATACAGTAGTTTATCTCTGTGAATATTCCACTGTAGTGTGTTGTCTATCCAGAGCCCCATGGATTTAGTCTCATTGACCTGTTCGATAATGTTCTTGTCTACGCTTGAAAGTCTCTTGGGCATGAAACTGGACTGACTGATCATTGTAGAACAAATTTATGACGGTGTAACATGCCATCTTCATCAAGTTACTCCTGCTGACTGACGTCCTGGACCAATGGATGTGACACATATACTGGTCATCTCCCACCCCCACTGATCCTGTTAATGGATCACTTGATGTGGCAGCAGTGATGGTGTGGGTAACTCGTGCTCGGGAGTCAAGTTGTGGTCCTCAGCCTATGCTCCGCCTTCACTGTGCTCACTGTTCCATTTCCACTGCATTTGGAGAATTTTCAGTGCTGGAGTCCATGCTTGACTAAGTTGAAATACATGGTCTTTGTTGATGAGGTTGTCATGTAGCTGTTTTTCAATAGTTTCCTTGTATAAATAGTCCCAATAGTGTTGTGCAGAATCTTTGTACCTTTGTATTTCATTTTGTGGTTTGTTTCCAGGCAATGTTCAGCAATTGCTGATTATATGGGTTGCTGGAGGTTAATGTACCATTTCTGTTCTGTGCACTTTTCTTTAATTGTGCAAATGTTTTGTCCGGCGTATACATTACCACACTTGCACAGTTTGTAATACACTATAGATTTCCAGAGTCCCAGGTCATTTTTACTATCCTTAAAAGGGACTTGGTCTCTGCCAGTGTGCGGTATGCACATCTAATATTTTGCCATCATAAAATTCTACCAATTTTTCCAGCTATGTTACCCACATATGGAATGTATGCTATCTTTTTTAGCTGGTCTTCATTGGGTGTTGGCTGTGGTGTGGTCTTTTGCTTAAAGCCATGTCATATTTGGCAGTCAATATAGACATTTTTCTGGAACACGTCCCTGAGGTGGTCCAGTCCTGGTTTTAGACTTTCTTCATTGGAGATCACACAAGCTCTGTGGACCAACATTTTTAGCACTTCTCTTTGCGACAGATGATGACAGTCAGAGGCATGGAGGCACTGGTCTGTGTGGGTTTTCTTCCGATAGATGCTGTGTCCCTGTGTTCCATCCTGTTTTCTCTGTACCTGAACATCCAAGAATGACAGTTGACTGTCATCCATCTTACCAACTCTAAGTCCACTCCATCCATTGCACCTCATCAAGGTTCCCTATTCCTCCTCCCTACCTGTTTTCTTGCCTTTCTCTTCCCTACCCCCATCAACTTTTACCCTACCTAGTACTACCCTCTACTCCACCCCCTCCTCTGTCTCTTACCCCGTTGATACTATGCCCCAATCCTCCATCCTTATACCACCACATTCCTATCCTCCTCACCAACCAACCTTTACTCTTCAACAATGGACTCCCTCTCCCAGGGCAGGTTCTCACAGTTTTAAGTGTCAGGAAATGGTTTCCTTTTAATCTAAGAGGTGAACTGAATTTGGTTATGGATAAAGTTCAGATGTCGCAAGAAAACTTGAAGCTCAACTTTTCTGTGAAACCAAATGATGAACGTACTGTCAACACATCTGTAAAAAACTGTTAGTTTTAATGGTGCTGAGTCTAGAGCCTTGTCCTCAGAGTCTTCCATGTCCATAATGGCCGCCACAGGTGACAGAGAACTAGCCATAGCCACACATTGGTCTGTTCATAATAACGTCCATCAAAAAGAAAATATGTGGACGTGAGCATAAAACTGAAAAGTTTGGTGAATAAGAATACAAATGTCTCTTCAGTAAGGTTCAACAACTACTTGAGTGGAACTCATGGTGAAAAGAGACACATTGTCAAAATTGACAATGAGATCTGAGCAGGGCAATCTGAGCACAGTGTACGGAGACAAGTGCATGCATGTGGATGGACAGCTTGAGAAAGGAATTTCATTCCAAAAGCTAGCAAGGCAAAGCTCTGTACTTTTTGTTTGTATATCTGTCACGACACAGTGCTTCTGACTTTCGGTGAGTTGTCTTCTTTATTCCTAAATAATTCATTATTATCAACCAGAACTTTTTGTACATCACAATCTTATTTTCCATAGATGTTCTACAAACTGAGTTGAGTTCTTGATGTGGTACTCACATTTGCCAGCCAATGGACTCAAAACTAATGTCAAGTGTTTTGCAAGGTGGTGCATTGGCACTCCTATTGGTCTCTCATATGGGCCAAGCTTCTTCAATGTCTCTTCTGTAAAATTACTTGAGAGAAGTTCAATCATGCATCCAGCTGGTTGGGTCCATTGTCAACATCTTGTAAGCCATGTTGTCCAAGACTTTGTACATTTCTTCTTTGCATTCTGCAAGTGTTAGTAAGATGGTTGTGTTCCTCTTATCTGCTGCGAGGATGACGATGTCTTGATCATCACACAGAGAATGCAGCATGGTTTTTACACTCTGAAGATTTTATGCCTCGGCAAGAGTACTGTGTGTTTCTGACCATATCTCCTCTGCCATATTGTGGAGGCAGCTTGTTGATTTCTGCGAAAGGTAGTGCTGCTGGAGTTGGGGCAAAGTTTATGCCTTTCTCAAGGACTGACAACACATTGTCCTTGATCGTATTCCCTTAAAATTCATGATGGTTCATTTGGTCTCTTGTTTTGGCTGTTTTGATGCTGGTTTGTTGAATTTTGAAGGCTGTTTCATAGACACATTTCGTTGTGCCCACTTTGCTTGCGCCTAAGATGAACATTCAACCCACTCTCAGGAAATGTGAGTGAGCAAGGACTCCAATTCTAGATGTAGGGCAAAGACTTTGTGTCCTATAAAGCCAAGCTGGTGGTGTGTGTTTCTGATCCATTCGCTCACTAGAGCCATGCTGGCTCTTTGTGTAATTCGGTTCACTGCTGGTGTCTGGATTTGATGTACAATCTTGACAAAGGCTGGAACAAGCAGCATATTCACTGGGAAAACATATGAACACACATTATTTTCTTGTGTGTTACTAATCATTCTGTGTGTGTTATATGGATCTTGAATAGACAGGATATCATATGAACTGCTTTTTGCGAATTAAGTAAGAGATTGTTTTCATAGAGCCAGTGTACGAGCCTTTCACAGCTGTGAACTAAGTCGGCTCTCATCTGCTGTGGAGAAATGTTTCAATAGAGGAGACTTGTATCATCAGCAGATAACACAAGTATTGTTGAAGGTAGGTGTTCTAGGAGGTCATTAATAAAAAGAAGGAAAAGATAGGGGTCTAAGGTTGAGACCTGTGGGACTCATGATATGACTGGTATTGTATCTGAACAGCTTGTCTTCCATCACATGTTGTTATTTCTAGCAGCTGCCCTCCATTGGATAGATATGCCAAACCACTCATTACAGGTTCCTCTTATACTGTAAGCATACAGTTTATATAGAAGCAGTGTGTGATTCACTAGATCAAACTCCTTTGCCAGATCAAAGTGGTTTTCATTAAATATATGTATTATCTTGTCAGTAAATGAAACGAGAGCCTCACTGCTGGATTTATTTTTATGAAAGTCGAACTGTTGTGCTGCTAGTAGGGAACTGCTTTCAAGAAAGGTCATCAATTGAATGAGTACAGTTTTTTCTACTGGACACAATTGGAAGAGGAGGGATGTAGGTCAGTAGTTGTTCACCTCATGCTTGTCCCCTTTCTTGTGTAATGGAACTATCTTGGATGTTTTCAGTGGTTGAGGTAAAATGCCAGTACCCCGTGTACTATTCTTCAACAGCCTGTTTTATTGTAGAGCTATAGAGTACATTTAAAATTAGTTGTGACTTTTGACGTTTGTCTCACCAGAGGGGACATGACGCCATTGCCCAGGTAACACCAATGGCAAGACGGCTTTCCTTACCATGGTTCGGTGTTTCGGATGGTAAAGCGCCCCTGTTGCCATGCCATGGATAAACAGTATAATGTAGTACCATGCATTAGATGCACCTGCGTTCTTCAGCTCTCATTGTGAAATAGCATTTTTTGGCGTTGAAGTGTTCTGCAGCTATTGTAAACAAGTGTTTTGTGTAGGTGTTGCACTGATAACGACAGAGCAGTACATCTGAATACGAGATTCGCAAGAAAATTGTCATCCAAGAACACATTCACCAGCTGTGAAGATAATGTTCTGCTGCAAAATATTCCTGCAGATTCAGCAATGGTAATGGTCAATATGCCATGCTGCTCTGTTGTGATGAATAAAGTTCCAACAATGCAGTAGAAGAATGCAGATTGTTTCCTCTGGGTAAAAAGATATGTTCATTCAGATAAAGTTGAATGTAGCATGTATAAGGTGAAGTTAGTGGAACTTTTAGTGGTGTACAAGCCAAAACTCCAAGCTACCAAGTCGACGAACTGGCTAATGCTAAAGGGTATAGTTTAATCAGGCTTCCTCCTGTCCTTCTACAGCACCTACATTCGCTTCTCACAACCATCTGGGAAGAAGGCTATGTCCCACTAAGTATATGAAATTCAAAGATTGTTACTTTGTATAAACAGAAAGGAGACAGAAGTGATTGTAACAATTACCGAGCATTTCACTGTTGGGTGTAGCTGGGCAGGCTTATGCAAGAGTCATCCTAATGTGATTGCAATTCCTAGCACCTAGAAATCTACCCAGAATCTCAATGTGGCCTCAGACCTGGCCGATCAACCATGGACATGATTTTTTTCTCTACGCCAACTGCAAGAGAAGTGCCGTGAACAGCAGAGACCACTGTATATTGCTTTTGTTGACCTTGTCAAAGCATTTTATTTAGTGAGCAGAATTGGACTCTTCAAGTTGCTGCAGAAGACTGGATGCCCACCTAAACTACTACGAATAACTGTCTCAGCAGTGTAAAGCAGGGGTGTATGTTAGCTCCTACTCTGTTTGGCATTTTCTTTTCCATTCTGCTGAGATTTGCCTTTGAAGACTGTGAGGAGGGAGCGTATTAACACACAAGGTCCAATGGAAATCTCTTCAACACTGTCTGTCTCAAGGCCAAGACCAAAGTCAATACAATTGTTATTTGCAAATTGTTGTATGCAGATGATGCAGCTCTGCTAGCAAACTCAGAGGATGAGCAGCAGTATCTAATCACCAAGTTATCACATGCATGTGGAAAATTTGGTATTACCATCAGCCTCCAAAAGACTAAGACCATGGCGCAAGGGAGCCACCAACCTTCCATCCATTAGCATTGACGGCAATCCTCTCCAGGTACTTGATTTTACCTACCTGGGATCTACAATATGTAGCAACTTGCCTGCGGACACTGAGATTACCAACAGAATTTCAAAAGCATTGTCTGTCATGGGTAGACTGAAAAACAGAGTACGGAAGAATGGACTCCTCACATTAAAAACTAAATTGCCAGTATGTAACGCTTGTGTTATCAGCACCCTTTTGTATAGCTGTGAGACATGGACAACTCTTGCTAAACATTCATAAATTTTGCCTAGAACAGCATATGGAAGCATGTGCAACAGAAGTAGAATTTCATAAAAATCCTTCATAATATTAAATGTATATCAAGCACCTGCAGGTAACTTTAATCTGTTCATAAACCACCTTGAAGCTGTACTGGACTATTTAGCAACCAAAAACAAAGAAAATGTGGTTGCTGGTGATTTGAATGTAGATTTCCTTAAACACTTTCCCAATAAGAACTTATTCTACATATCCACATATATACTCCACTAGTCACCAAGCATTGTGTGGCGGTGGGCACAACTCGCGCCAAAGTAATATTCCCCCCCCCCCCCCCCCCCCTCTGTTCCACTTGCGGCATGTGAGGGAAAAACCACTGTCTGAACGCCTCAATATGAGCTCTAATTTCCCTTATCTTTGAATAGTGATCATTGCACAATTTGAAAGTTAGTGGTAATAATATATGCTCTACATCCTCAGCGAAGATCAGATTTCAGAATTTAGTGAGCAGTCCCTTCCCTTTAGCGCATCGTCTATCTGTAAGTGTATCCCACTTCGAACTTTCTATGATTTTTGTAACGCTCTTGCGATGGCTAAATGTACCAGTCACGAATCTTGCCGCTCTTCTTTGGACCTTCTCAATCTCTTGAATCAGACCCAACTGGTAAGGGTCTCATACAGATGAACAATACTCTAATACTGGAAAACTAACATATTGTAAGCTATTTCCTTTGTTGAAGGACTACATCGCTTCAAGATTGTACCAATAAACTGCAATCTAGAGTTCGCCTTGCCCGTTACTTGTGTAATCTGATCATTCCATTTGAGATCATTTTGAATAGTCACACCCAGATATTTGATGGGTGTAACTGCTTCCAAAGACTGGGCATTTATTTGAGTTAGTAACACTATCATTCAACTTCATTCCCATTGTAAAGTTCCCAACTAGGGTAGCCAATTGCTCACAAACAGCCATTGATAATATCTTTATAGAAAAGTCCTATGAACAAAATTATATTACAAAAGCAATAGTCAATGTCCTCTCAGACTATGACATGCAGTTCCTCCTGTTAAATGGTAATACTGAACAGGACATACAATCTGTCAAATCTGAACTCAAGAGGATAAACAATAAGCCAACAATTGATTATTTTAGGACACTCCTCAGAGGCATTCACTGGAGTAATATTTACAGTGCTCATGGCATGAATGAAAAATATAACACTTCTGCTAATAAAGTGCTTACCTTATTCGAACACTGTTTTCCCCCAAAACTAACCAAGGTTAGTGTAAAGTCTACAAAGAAGCCATGGAATACTCAAGGAATAGAAGTTATCTCATAAAACAAAAAGAAAAGTGTACCCGTCAATCAGAAACAGTTCGGATGTTGATGCTATAGGACATTACAAGAAATATTGCAAAATATTAAAGACTGTAATACGGACATCAAAGCAAATATATTACAAGGGAAAGATAGTCATATCAGATAACACAATAAAGACAATATGGGATATAGTGAAGCAGGAGACTGGTGGAACCAGACATGAAGAGGAACAAATAGCATTATGAGTAAATGATACATTGGTGACAGATGTGTATAGTGTTGCAGAACATTTTAACCAACATTTTATAACTGTTACTGAAAAGATGGGGTAAGGTTCTGTAGATGCTGCCGTGGGATACCTCAGACCAGACATTTCAAGTAACTTCCATAATATGAATTTGACCCTCACTTCTCCATCAGAAGTAATGTCCATCTTAAATCTTTAAAATCAAAAACATCTCATGGGTATGATGAAATATCAACAAAGTTAATTAAAGAATGTGGTTCTGAGTTAGGTAACATATTAAGCTATCTGTGTAACCATATATGTAAAAAACAAAGATGCTTTAACTTACCAAACGAGAAAGTGCTGGTATATTGATAGAATAAAAAACACACAGTCATTCCATTTGCGGGAGTGGAAAGACTTACCTTAGGGGGTACGTTTTTCCACTCCCGGGATTGGAATGACTCCTTACCCTCTCCCTTAAAACCCACATCCTTTCATATTTCCCTCTCCTTCCCTCTTTCCTGATGAAGCAACCATGGGTTGCAAAAGCTTGAATATTTGTGTGTGTGTTTGTGTGTTTTTTATTCTATCAACACACCAGCATTTTCTCGTTTGGTAAGTTAAAGCATCTTTGTTTTTTATATATATTTTCCCACATGGAATATTTCCCTCTATTATATTCACATATGTGTAACCAGTCATTTATCAGTGGAATATTTCCTGAACGGTTGAAATATGCTGAAGTTAAGCCACTGTTTAAGAAAGGAGATAAAGAAACAGTGCCAAATTTCCATCCAATTTCACTTTTTCCAACATTCTCAAAAATTTTAGAAAAGGTAATGTACAATCAGCTTTATAACATCTTATCACAAATAACATACTGTCAGAGTCGCAGTTTGGATTTCTAAAGGGTTCTGATATTGAGAAGGATAACTACACGCACAGTGAAAATGTACTTAATTCATTAGACAAAAAATTGTAGGCAACTGGTATATTTTGTCGTCTAGCAAAGGTATTTGACTGTGTAAATCACAATAGCCTTTTAAGTAACTTAGAATATTATGGTGTAACAGGAAATTCTGCAAAGTGGTTCAAATCTTATATCTCTGGCATGAAACAAAGGGTGTTATTAGGAAGGAGACATGTATTAAGCTATCAGGCATCACCCAACTGGGATTAATTACACGTCGGATCGCACAAGGTTCCATCTTAGGGCCCTTACTTTTTCTTGTGTATATCAATGACCTTTCATCAGTAACATTACCAGATGCCAAGTTTGTTTTGTTTGCCAATGACACAAACATTGCAATAAATAGCAAATCAATTATAGTGTTAGAAAGATCAGCTAATAAAATATTTGTTGGCATTAATCACTGGTTCCTAGCCAATTATTTGTCACTAAGCTTTGAAAAAACACACTACATGCAGTTCGGAACTTGTAAGGGGTGTCCCACGAGTATATGCCTAACATATGATGACAAGCAGATAAAAGAAGAGGACAGTGTTAAATTCTTAGGATTACAGCTTGATAATAAATTCAACTGCTGAAGTGTCTAAGCAAATCTTTATTTGAAAGGTGAATTCTATCACACACAGGGGATATAAAAATGAAAAAGCTGGCATACTATGCTTACTTTCACTCCATAATGTCGTATGGGATTATTTATTGGGGTAATTCATCAAGCCAAGCTAAAGTTTTCGGGGTACAAAAACGTGCAATAAGAGTTATATGTGGTGTGAACTCAAGAACATCCTGCAGAGGCCTGTTTAGGGAACTAGGGATACTAACTACTGATTCCTAATATATTTATTCCTTAATGAAATTTGTCATTAAAAATATATCACTTTTTCAAAACAACAGCTCAGTTCATGGAATCAATATTAGAAATAAGAATAATCTTCACAAGGATTTAAAGTCACTTACTCCTGTACAAAACGGTATGCATTATTCAGGAACACGCATTTTCAATAACTTGCCAGCAGCCATAGAAAGCTTAACAAGCAATGAAATTCAGTTTACGAGAAGCCTAAGGGTTTTATTGATGTCCAACTCCACCTACTCCGCCGATGAATTTCTCAGTAGAACCAACAGTTGTTTTTTTTTGGTGTGTGTGTGTGTGGGTGGGGGGGGGGGGGGTGTATATATACGAGGGTCACTCCAAAAGAAATGCATACTATTTATTTTTATAATCCATCTTTTAGTCTAAATGTTTGAAAGTTTTACAGTGTGTAGATACATCCTTTACGAACAATATTTTCATTTCTCCACATAATTTCCCTCTCAACAGCCTTACGCCATCTTGGAACCAGCACCTGTATACCCACACCGTAAAATTCTGTACCAACCTGTTGGAGGCACTTTTTGGCACCGTGCACAAGAGAGTCATCATCTTCAAACCTTGTTCCACGAAGACAGTCTTTCAGTTTCCCAAAGAGATGAAAGTCACATGGAGCCAGGTCAGGACTGTATGGTAGGTGTTTCAGTGTTGTCCATCCGAGTTTTGTGATCACTTCCATGGTTTTTTGACTGACGTGTGGCCGTGCATTGTCGTGCAACAGCAAAACATCCTGCTTTTGCTGATGTGGTCGAACACGTCTCAGTCGAGCTTGAAGTTTCTTCAGTGTCGTCACACATGCCTCAGAATTTATGGTGGTTCCACTTGGCCTGATGTCCACAATCAACAGTCATTCGGAATCGGAAAACACCGTAACCATAACTTTTCCAGCAGAAGGTGTGGTTTTGAATTTTTTTTTCTTAAGTGAATTTGCATGATGCCACTACATTGATTGCCTCTTTGTCTCTGGTGAAAAATGATGGAGTCATGTTTCATCACCTGTCACAATTCTTCCAAGAAATTCATCTCCACCATTCTCGTACTATTCCAAAAGTTTGCTGCATACCGTTTTTCTTGTTTCTTTGTGAGCCACTGTCAACATCCTTGGAACCCACCTGGCACAAACCTTTTTCAACGCCAACACTTTCAGTATTCTGCAAACACATCCTTTCCCTATCCCAATGTAGCATGACAATTCGTTCACTGTGATGTGTCTGTCAGCAATCACCAATTCATTAACTCTCTGCACATTGTCTGGAGTGTGTGCAGTACGAGGCCTGCCGTTGCGAGGACAATCCTTTATATTGCCATGCCCACTTTCATCACATAACCTGCTTGCCCACCGACTAACTGTACTGTGATCAACAGCAGCATCTCCATACACCTTATTCAACCTCTTGTGGATGTTTCCACTGTCTGGTTTTCACAGCACAGGAATTCTATGATAGCACGTTGCTTCTGACGAACGTCAAGTGTAGCAGCCATCTTGAAGATATGCTGTGCTGATGCCACATACGGAAACAGTTCTGCATTTCAGTGCAGTAAAGTATTCTGTGTTCATTGTGAATAAGTATTGTAGTAGTTCTATTATTAGTTTATTATCTTATAAATAAATAAAAACATTTTTTTAAATTTTCAGTTCACTGCGATCTTAGTAAATGAGTGGAAGGTATATTAGCTTATTTATTTTAGTTGCAAATATTTGTCATGTATTATTGTTTTTCTGACACATTCTACATCCTGGAGGACCTCCTCACTACAGATCTATTGGACTGAAAGTAAATCTAATCTAATCTAAACAGAGCCCCGACTGAACAGCTTCCATCTCCGTTGTCTCCAGAGGATCAGATCTCTTGGAAGGATAGAGTACCCAGCACCAACGTATTACAGTTTACCCAACACCAAAGTATTACGGTTTGCAAGCACAACCAGCACTCATGCACTCCTGAGCCACTGACGTCTAAGTTGGCTGGGGCATATCAGGCACATCAATCCTTAGCAAATACTGAAAAAAGTGCTGTAAGAGAACTTCGGGCAGGTGTGAGGCCAGTAGTAAGACCGCACCTTCGCTTCAAGGATATCTACAAGACAGATCTGACCAAGGCCAGCATCGATCCAAGTCAGTGGGAAAATACAGCAGGTGACCGTGTCAAGTGGCAACAAGCTGTGTGCAACAGGGTTGAGGTTGCAGAGAATGAATGCATGCCAGAAGACATCAGGAAGAGGGAAAGACCAAAGGAGAGAGTGGCCTCTGGTGGAATTCCTTCACATTTCAAGTGCCCAAACTGCAGGAGAGACTGCGACTCTAGAGTATAACTTTTCAGCCCTAGCTGATGTTACAGAGTCTGAATCAACTATGCTACACCATCATCCTTCAAGGATGGACGGATGCCATTATTATTCCTCCGTGTCATGTTCATTTAAATCCGACTGAGAAAGTGTGGACCTAGGTGAAAAGTAATGTGGCAGAGAACAACAGAAAGTTTACCCACACTGAGGTTGAAATGCTGAGAAAAGAAATGGCTCTGAGCACTACGGGACTTAACATCTGAGGTCATCAGTCCCCTAGAACTTAGAACTACTTAAACCTAACTAACCTAAGAACATCACACATATCCATGCCCGAGGCAGGATTCGAACCTGTGACCGTAGCGGTCACGCGGTTCCAGACTGAAGCGCCTAGAACCGCTCGGTCACAAGGGGCCGGCGCTGAGAAAAGAAACCATTGCAAATGTTACACCATAGGACTAGCCTCAAGTTGTCAGCTATACCAATTAGGTAGTTGAGGAGACGTGGATTCATGAAGAACTGACGAGTTTTAAGGACTACGTAACTTCTCTTGTTGCCATGTTAAAATATGTTTCTTTCGCCAAAACACAACAAAGTTTAGAAATATTCATGTCACTAACATTCTAATGCAGTTGACATTGCGAAAGAATCCTGAAACAGTGTATTATTAAACTAGCAACAGAGGGTAAGACACGTGAATAGTTTACGGAAAAGATCAGTTTCAGTATAAAAATAAACATGTTACTTCATCACTTATATTGTTGCAAAACCCACAGCAATTCTCGTTTCACCTGCTATTGCTGGACTAAAAAAAGTACATCACTTCTTTAAAAAATCTGTAGTTGCTTGAATGTCGCGGTAGATATGGAAGTTTCACGTATTAATCATATGGATAAATACCGTACTCTTCTCTTTGTATGCTATTATTTGCTAAAATCTTGTTTTGATATCGCAGAAGTTAAAAAATGAAGAAAAGCAAATTGTTCCTGATTTCGAGTTCCACGAAAAACTAATTGTCGAGTCAGACATTACAAAAAGAAATAACCTCGTTAGTGATTATCCTGCAGAATGGCGTATCAGTAAATCAACAATCAACATTCTCTTACAACGTGGCATTGATCAAAATTGTAACGGTGATTTTTTTCATTCAAGAAGATCAATAGGCGATAAAACCAGATATTTGAACAAAAATGTATTTTGCCGTAAACTTTTAAATGGTGAACCAACTTTGAATGATTCTCTAGTATACTCCTGTAGCAGTAGGATAGTGAACCTGTTGAATGTTTCCTTCTGTTTTTACCAAACCCGTGACACAAGTCCGAAAACTTAGCTGAGGCCGTACTAAAAGTCCTGTCTAGAAATTCCATTGATATTACTGACTGTAGAGGCCAGTCATATGACAATGCAAACAATAAGACAGGAACCTACACCTGTTTGCAAGCAAGCATTAAAGAACGAAATCCGAAAGCGCATTATGTGCCTTGTGCAACACATTCTTTGAATTTAGTCGGCACTAGTGCTGCAATCTGCTGTCGGGAAGCATGTTCATTTTTCAATGTAGTGTAAAACACTTACAATTTTTTCTCTGCTTCTTCACAGCACTGGGAAAAACTTATTTCTTTCATGAAACCAGGAACCAAAACGATAAACAGTTCATCAAAAACACTTTGTCAGCAAGAGAGGAAACGTGTGTAAGTCTATATGAAAACTGGGAGGGCGTTATCAGTGCCCTCACACATATTTCCAATAATACGCTTGAAAAACCACTTGTAGGAAATGAGGCTTCAACTTTATTCAATCAGTTTAGCAGACTAGAAACTGTATTCATGATGACAGTTTGGAAGGACATACACCAGAGATTTAACAGTGCAAATCTGAAATTGCAAAGCATAAATATTGATACTAAAATAGTGCATGAATTGTATGACTCACTTG
Source organism: Schistocerca serialis cubense (assembly GCF_023864345.2). Classification (NCBI taxonomy): domain Eukaryota; kingdom Metazoa; phylum Arthropoda; class Insecta; order Orthoptera; family Acrididae; genus Schistocerca; species Schistocerca serialis. The sequence goes on along the minus strand of NC_064642.1, from coordinate 560,111,714 downwards.
TAGGATTCATTGCATCTATTCGTGGCATGTTCGAATATTATGAAAATAAATCCATGGAGATTTTTTTTTCGTATGGTTAGGGCCCCCGTCGGGCAGGCCGTTCGCCGGGGTGCGGTCTTTCAGTTTGATGCCGCTGCAGCGACCTGCAGTCGATGAGGATGATGGTGAGGACAGCACAACAGCCAGTCCCTGGGCGGAGAAAATTCCCCGAATCGAACCCAGGCCCAGAGGATTGACAATCCGACACGCTGACCATTCAGCTACTGGGGGCGGAGATTGTGACTGATATAGACTATGAATGCACCTATAAAAGATCACGAAAATGCAAACTTCATAATGACGAAGAAGTAGATTCTGAAGAAGTTTTTCTGACTGGAAGGGAAAAATTTAAGAATCGAAACATTTCTCCCAGTACTCGACAACTTGTAAGGCGAATTAGTGAGGAAGAGGGAAAGCTATAGTGCACTGTTGGACTCCTTCACAGTTTTCAGTAATCTTAAGAACAGTTCACCTGACGATATTGCTGAACGTGCAGCAAAACTCCAAGCGTCATATGACACAGATTTAGAGCCTTTCTTTCCTAGTGAATGTGCACATTTCGAGGAACTTTCGAAATCTTCTGAGATTAGTGATATACCAGTCGAAATGAGTAAATTTTTACGTAAAGAGAAGTTACAGTCCGTGTTTCCGAATGTTGACATTCGGAAACTATATTTCTATGACTTACCAATTGTTTAGCGGAAACCTAGTTTTCGGTTCTTAAAAGACTGAAATTGTACCTACGTTCTACGTTGTCTGAGGAGAGATTGAACGCCTTGTCCATTTTCACATCGGAGCCGACCTCCTAACTGATAGCCGTATGAACTATGAAGATCAACGAGTTTTCTGCCGTCAGAGCCAGAAGCAAATTTCGCTGACTGGTGAGTTTGCTTTGTATTCATATTAGTTTTAAAATTTAAGATTATATTGTCATTTTTATTGTAACTTACAGCACATTCATTGGATTTACAAACTACATATTACTTCTTTATTTTACAACTGCAGATGGCAGAACGCGGAACTAAACATCGTTTACGTGCAGACGTGGCCGAAGGCGCGCACAGTACTTTTACAATACCCGAATGACCCACGCCGCTCGGCGCTGTACAGTCAAGTCATACTGATACTGTAGTATATTACAACTGACTCATATCTTGGCGTCTGCTGAAATGTATAGTTATCGTGGAAATATACGTTATCGGGGTGTTAATAAATAACATAGTTCAGTTCTGTCGATAAGTACATAAAAGCTTTGCTAATACCGTTAGAAAGTGCTATGGTGAGAGCAGTAGCTGCAGTACAAAACTGTTCAGTCCCAACATGGATTAAAGATATTGTGTACGCTTATTACGCAGTATCTAGTTACACAGACCCTAATGCTTTACGTGTTAACTATTAGATTATAAAACAAATTTGATTTTTCCACACTAGTCTGTAAAATTATGTAATAGCAAATGCAGTTATGTGTTTGTTCGTCTGTATTTAGTTATTAGTTCGTGAACCGAAATCTCTGTTTCATTTTCATTTCTTATGCTTTCCGAAGATTCACGTATTAATATCTAACGTGTTTTTTTTTTTTTTATCTGATACACATTCAAGTTATTAGATCGTAAAGCGACAGTTTAGTTTCAATTTTGAACGAATCTCTGTAAAGCTACGTGTTAATTTGTAATGTACGAGAAGTTTGCTTCAATTTTTAGACCGTAACACAACTTTTTTATTTTCGTTTTCAACGGTTTCGTGTAAAAGAAAATGTTAAAAGTGAATGAATAACAAAAATCCGTTGTCTCATACATGCCCTGCTGAATTTTAGGCCATAAAAGAAAAGTTATTTTCCTTCTGTTCGTTTCTGTTGTCTTTCGACAGTGAATGTGTAACACAATGCAGTTTTAAGTGTCGTGCACCAAGTACAGTTCAGGAACCATATTACATTTTGACTGAGCGCAACTAGACCGCTGCAGTTTTAAGTGTCGTGCACCAATTACAGTTCAGGAACCATATTACATTTTGACTGTGCGCAACTAGACCGCTGACGCATCCTTCAGATCAACGAATAGCAGAGTACGGAAACAACTCACAGCGCTCCCACCCAAAACGGCAATTGTAAAGTGATCGGGTAATACTTATTATTTAAAACATATTTTTGTGTGTGTGTGGGGGGGGGGGGCTTCATATAATATGGTGTCCCTAGGGGGCGCAAAGCTTTTAAATCCGCCACTGATAGCCGAGTTTATGGTGTTTCCTGTTTGACATCAGTTTGTACATTTTTTGGAGATATCCCACATGGCTTTACATTTGTTATTAGAATCATTTATGTAGGCTTTATTTGCTAATTGTTTTGCTCTAGATATTACTTTATAAAGGATCTTCTTGTACAATTTGAAATAAGGGTGGAAATTTGGATCATCTGTTTTTATACTTTGCTCATAGTGGGCTCTTGGTCTCACGTGACGTTCTTATACCTCTTGATGTCCACATAGTGTCAGTTTTCCTGGATAAATGTTCCACTATTTTGATTTGTTTTACTGTAAAGTAGAGGTCTGCAAATTGTGGGCTTCGCTCGTTCAATCTCACTCGAGCGCGCCGCGCTCTGTCATGGCTTCCCCGAGTACGAACGCTCGAAGCGGGCTGTGGTCGATCGTTGTGCCGTTGGTGAAGGGGGAGGGGGGGGGGGCACCACAGGCCGGGCCGATTTGGCCAAAGTCTTCTAGATACAGATAGTGTTGGTCTGGCGCGCTCACGGCGTTGCTGTTGCCAGCGTTTTACTAGCATCATCACTCGGTGTCTGTAGGCTGGTGTCGTTCCTGACATACTCCCACCTGCTGACGGAACTACACTCAGATCAGTCTGTTTACACCGTAAACGTATACTCCTGGGTGGCAGTTTCTAATCATGACATCATTGTGATCCATAAGAGAAAACAGCATGCTCTATGCAATAAAGAAATTTTGGAAACAGTTTGGAATTTCTCAGGAAGATTATGTATCTACAAAGTTTTGTCGGTCTCATTGTGAAAAATCACGTTCCTGCTTTTTGTAACACCATCTGCTTTATTGATTCAAATGTAATATGTGAACTTAACCACCTAAAAAATTAGAAATCTAAAAAGAAAAATATTGTCTCCAATTATCCCCTGTTGGCGTAATTACAATGAATCGGCTCATTTCGTATCAAGTTCGCTTCGTCAGTCAGAGATAACATCCCAAACTGCAATGACATTTTTGTTTTGTTTTAGCTTATCAGAACCTGATACTTCATCACACATTTGACCCACACGATTTAACGTCTCATCTGTGTCACCAACAAACATAATTTCCAATAATCAGAAGGGCGAACACAGAATTGTTACTATTCTGTGCAATGCCGGAGTTTCGACATTCTCATCTACGAGATGGAGACAGCTATGATTCAGTACTCATGGTACTTGCAGTTCATAGACGATAATACGACCGTTGTAGTGTACTGCGAAAATATCGGTAACACTGAAAGTTTTATAAAAGGCTGCGAATCAGCAACTGTGTAAGTCTGAAGAGGTTGAAAAACCAGCCAACCAGTTGCAAAACCAAGGTTTATTATCCCTTGACCTAGATTTCAATACATCTGAAAATATTTTCTTCGTAAGGGGTGGGCCTTAGAAATGTATAAGCCAGTTACAAAAATTATTTTTACAAATATAACAATACCTTAATTCGTATTTTCAGATCAGGGAAATTTAGGTCGCTGTTCTTACTTTTAATTTAAATGTAAGTTTCTCGTGAAAGCCGTTGAAGGTGTTAAATAATGTATCTAATTCTTGGTGAGTTCCATCAAATGTAAAAACTAACTCGTCTACATAACGTGCATAAAATCGTTTTTTACTCACAAATTCTGACTCGGTTATGAAGAAGCTATCTTCAAGGGAGTTAATGAAAATGTGAGCTAGGATGCCAGCCAAGGGACTACGCACCGCAAGGCCAAAGGACTGAACATACAATTTACCATTAAAAGTAAAATTACTGTATTTGAGCGCTACCTTTAACAACCTCATAGTTCCGTAATTTGCATCACAGCTAACTTTTTATGCAGTAATAGGTTCTTTTCAACGATTTCAAGTGTCACGTCAATCAGAACGTTCGTAATCAGCCTTGTAATATCAAAGAACAACTACCTGGTATTAGGAGCATTTTACTAGTCAGATCTAGCCTATTTTTAACGGAACATTTTCTGCCAAAATAAAAGATTTTGTATTCTTGACACACTTTTGACACTGTAGATTTCGTAATATTGAATTCCCTAACGATTTCCGAAATGGAATATACAATGCTAGATCAATTTACCAATCTGCTTTCAAAATCTGTAGTCTCCCGTCGTGGGACCATAGCCAATTCGGATACCTTTTCATATGAAATCACCTGCGTGCAAATGACAGCTCCGCCAATGTACTGCCCTTTTATACCTTGTGTACGTTATACTACTGCCATCTGTGTATGTGCATATCGTTCTGCCATGACTTCTGGCACCCCAGTGTGTTCTTTAAGTATGGCGAATACTTATGTAGATATGATACTTCATGAAAAGCATTTAATCAAAACTCTTGTTCACTTTCAGAATCGTCAAATTAATGAGCTGTTGTTCGTGGTTGTGCAACTACTTCGTGTGCAACAAATCCAACTACCAGCACAGAAAGCAACTAACGAAGCTCAGAATTACGGAAGTTCAGTGCCATGCGTGCACCATATCGTCCATTCGATGCCAAAGTCGAAGAATGACCTGAATATAAGTCGCAGATCAAGTAGCACTTCTCTGCATATAACATTCACGGCGAATTTCACTGTACATTTTTCTTATCTTTGGTTGGAGTAGAAGATCTCAGACTCTGTAGAAAACTTTATACTCAAAACAGAGCTGCAACTTTGCCCTAGGCTGATCAAGTGAATAAATTGGTCGAGTTTTATAACTCTCAGATATAAATTAGCTTTATAATGAATGGATAGCAGAACTTAAAAAGGTATGACTCGAAATTGCAAATTTAATTGCAGTTGTGGCGCGTCATTTCGTAATGAAATGCAATCGATGCCACTGTCGAAAATATTAACAGACATCAGAATGAAAGGAGAATTTTTAAAGGCATAGCAACCCCTGCTTGACCGACTAACTAAATGTGAATGAAGCTCAGGGGTACAAGATTTTGCAGAGTTCGATTTTCACCCGCCCGAAGTTGCAGCTATGGGCGCTAAAAGGGGAGGGCTTGACATGTGGATCACAGCTTTTGATCAAGTTTTGCAAGAACGATCTATATTACAAATAAAGGGAAACGTATTTCGGCTTTTTGCTAGACACTCCCAATTTTTTGAAAACTTGATGTCAAAGTTCATGACGGAAAATCGTATTTTCAATGCTATACACCGAAAGATCGTCTAAGAAAAAAAAAAAACCTTTTTTATTGATATAATATGGGGTCCAAAGTTAATACAGTCAATCCGGGTAACTTTTTACCGATCAGGGTATCTTTTTACCACTTACTATTTTTGTTTCAAACGGGTTGTGTTCCAGCTACTGTCATTATATTGTTTGAAGTGTAACTGTTTATGACCTTTGTTACTCGTAAAATAAAATAATGCCAATACATGGAACACCAACAGTATGTGGTACAAAGAAATCCCGATTGGTAAAAGTTAGTCTGATTGACTATATTGTTCGAATTATTAACCTTTTTGTGTTTTCATGCTGTGGTCTGGGTACCCATCTTTCTGGGTACATAGCAGAGCGAGATCGGCGGTCATGCGGTCAAGACATATTTCGTTCCATATTTTTTTTGGTGTATCTGATAACATTCTGATAAAAGTCAGAATACTTTTCTTTGCCATTTTTTGAACTAAAGCATTGTGAGCTGTGATGAATAATCAAATAAGTATACATAATATACTGACAGTTATTTTCATCGTGATACATAGTACAAAAATCTGCTTAAGCTATGTTATTGCGTAATCATAACTGATCGTCTATTCGTGAACGTTTTCTCGCAATCAGTGGGGTAAACTTATAATTGAAACAGGCAAAACATAAATATTTCTCTCAACCTGCGCAACACACAGACATTGTTAGTGTAAGACATACATTATCTGATTCACATTGCTAAAAAGAGATATATCAGATATCAAACTGGATGCGTACGAAGCGTATCAAAGCACATGTAGAAAGACAAGCGCGGACAAACGGTTATGGACCAACGCAAGAACTTCGATAGCATCCGCCCTATCTTGTATTTCTCTGCTATGCTGCGATGTCGCTTGATTTGGAAGTCGTGCGATGAAATTCTACTGCAGTCGGAAGAAGTAAATATGACATGGTTGAGAACGAGAAGCACCACGTTTCGGTGGTATCACTTTCACAGTGCAGGTCGGTTGAGCATCATCATCTACGAAAGTCCTATCGTAGGGCGTCAGGTATCACAATGAATATGTTCAGCACATTATATAGGGTAAGGTGGGGTAAATCCGACCGGGCTGGTAAACCCGACAGCCCTCCATTTGTGAGAAACGGCAAAGTGGAACTATTTCGCATTAGTGTTTCGATATAGAGCATTCGAAATAGCGAAAATGTCACCTTGACAGTTTTGCCGCATTTTACATTTAGACACTCAAAAGACAAGTAATTTGCGATTGTTTCAATTTAATGTTTGTGCAAACTGCATCACTAGATTTACCTTATCAAATAAAACGATCGCAAAACAAACGGTGATTTTTGTAGTGCATTTAGTGACCTATTCAGTGTATGTATCGTTTTTGTTGGTAATTTCGTGTAAATTATTTCTGTGTGTGTTAAATGAAAAATGGCTTGGTGGGGTAAATCCGACCGCTAGATGGTGGGTTAGATCCAGCCGCATATTTTTTTATCGTTTATGTGTATGGAATTATTTAATGTAACCAAAGTGAATTTTTGTTTATTTTTAGGAAAATGATACGAAAGTACAAACGAGAAAACGCAATCGAAACGATATTCGCCGAGCAGTTGCTGCTATGCAAATGGGAATGTCTTTACGAGCTGTCGCTAGTGATTTTAACATTCCGAGATCGACATTGCTGTTGCACCGCCGTGCAATGAAATCATCTTCTTTCAATTAAAATTTACATTTATTTTACTTTCAGTACATTTAGTAATCTAAACATTGTTATTTTTTAATAAATTTTGTTCATTTATGTAAAAAACATAATTTCTTATAATTATTTCCCAAAAAAACCGTTCATTTGGATCTATTCCTGTGCAAAATCGGCCAAACAAATAGGGAGTTGGATTTACCCCACCATCTTTTGCAGATGACAAAAATGGACGTTTCTTAAAGTACGGATATCTCCAAAACTATCCATGGTATAACAAAAATATTTTGCAGAAAGTTGCTCCTTTATAATATCTATAATTTAACTTATATAACGTTAAGTTCCGAACTTGGATAAGCGTTTTATAGCCACAAGAAATTACTAGGTCGGATTTACCCCACCTTATCCTATACCTATTTTTATATATATACTTATTTGAATATTAATCACATCTTCCGATGTTACTTTTAAAAAAGGCAAAGAAAGTTATTCCCAGTGTCGGAATATTATCAGATAACTCCGAAAAAAGCTTGAAGTTCATCGTTGAATATTTCATTCACTATTTTTTTTAATTATAGATAGAACACGCTGAGCCACCGTTCCTGCTTGCTAATCTTCTCTGTGTCGTTCCTTAGTATGAATACCGCCGAAATGAGTACACTGCTCGACACCCGACCTCAGTCTGTTACATACCCTAGAATGACGTGAACACTACCTACAGCACGAAACACAATATCGATAATAACTCGAACATTATTAACTTTGGACCCCATATTATATTAATACTTGTACGCCATATACAAAGACCAGCCTGTTAGAAGAATTGTGAAGTCATCTAGGCTGAGATGGCTGGACACGTGGCACGGATGTATCATACAGAAATACCAAAAAAGGTTTAACAAGGAAAGCCAGGTGGACAGAGAGAACGTGGTCGACCAAAAGCTAGATGGGTGGACGGAGTCATAGAAGACTCTCGGAAGATGGGCTACTGAAACTGGAAAATGCTAGCAAGGGAGATTGTTGATGAGGCCAAAACTCACCACGAGTTGTAGATCCGCAGAAGAAGAAGCAGAAGAAGAAGATTATATTAATAAAAATGTTTATTTTTAGACGATCTTTCGATGTATAGCATTTATGATACGATTTCATCAACTTTGACCTCGATTTTTTTTAACTAGGGAGTTTCTCGGAAAAAGCCGAAACACGTTTCTCTTTATTTGTAAAGTAGTACTTCCTTGCAAGACTTGACCAAAATCGATGACACAGATGTCAGACCCTCCCCTTGTAAGTGTTCTACACTGCTCCTCAACTCAGAAACAGTTCATGTTGCTCAGGACCGCGACTGCCCGTAATTCGAAGCGCGATCCCCCCCGCACGACTGCAAAAAAATGAGTGAATTCCTAAGGGATTAAACTGCTGAGGTCATCGGTCCCGAGACTTACACACTACTTAAACTACATTAAACTAACTTATGCTAAGAACAACACGCACACCCATGCCGAACCTCCGACGGGAGAGGCCACGCAATCCGTGACACGGCGCCCATGACCGCGTGGCCACTCCGCGAGGCTGCACGACTGCACTTGCACATCGGAGTCATGTACTAAATGCTTCATAACACAGCCGTACACATTGCTTTTCCGTCAAGCAGAATTCTGGAATTATCATAAAATCGGATACACTCAGGAAGTTTTCTTACAGAAGATACATAAAGTGAATCCAGTTCCAGGCAGTTCTCAATTGCACAAAATGGAAATAAACATTATTTCACAATCGGAGTTCAAAAAAACTCTTCCTAGCAGAACTCTATCGAAACGAAAGCGAAATCGCGCGAATCGTAAACTTAAAAGCACGCAGCAGAGCTTCGCTATTGAGAAGTCACATCAGCTCTCACCAAACAATTGCACTCAACCAGGATTCAAAATGTAATCGTCTTACAGGGAAGAGTACCGACACTCAAAATCCGAAGGAACAGCCATAAATTGTTCATTGCTTTACGAATTGTCAGTCAAAATTTCCGCTACACACTGGTGCTTCAGTTACTTTGCTTAATCAGAAAACATACGAGAAATTAGGGCTCCCACACCTTCAGCAGCCAAATCTATATTTCACAACATACAATGGTGAAAGGATTTGTTCTCGGGACGTGTACGCTAAGAGCAAAATACGACAAACACAGAGACATTCACTGTAGTGCACTCCAGAAACAGTCCAAACGTATTTGGAATGGATACATTCGATTCATTTGATTTGGGAATTCAAGATTGTGCACGTCCAGACATTACTCAGATTTCACACAAGAGCATCAAATAATTATGCGGAAGATACCAACACGAAGGATTTCAAAGCGCATATTTCACTTACAGATAATGCCACACCTAAATCTTACGCAGCATGACCAGTATCACATGCTACTGGAAACGAAAGAGCTACTGAACAGGTACGACAGGAACAAATTGGCGTCTTGGAACCAATATTACCTGAAACGGTACAGTGTGGAAGTGGAGGATTGGATTGAGTGGTTGCGTTTACACTGGATGGAGAACATAAGGTTATTAAGTGAGCGTAGCCTGTTACGTTTAAATGGTGGAGGTCGATGTAGGACTGGTATCCAGTCCTGCATCAATCTCCACCAATTAAACGTAACTGTTCAGATTTCCTTAATAACCCTCCGTCTTCCGTCCAATGCAAACGTAACCACTCAATCCGGGTCTCCACTTCCACATTTATAATTTCACGTCATCGTTTCTTAGCATATAAAAGGCCATCTCCTCAGTTCATCACCAAGAATGCAAATGGGATAATTACACACTGTGCAGATTTCAGAGCCATTGTAAATGCTTAATAGTGGTACTTTCATTCCCACTGCCAGACATTTAGAGGCCATCCGTAGAGTGCATTCTCCCAAAAATTTCGGGAATCACAAGCAGTTCTTGGGAAGATTAATTATTCCATAAGGTTTATCACGAACGCAGCAAAAATTTCGGTATCGTTGCATCTCCTCAGGCGTTAAATCGTACCTTTGAAATGGATTTCAGAATACAAACAATCTTTTCAGAAATTAAAATCTGCATTCTTATTGACGCCAACAGTTAGGCGCTGCCTGTCGCGTGCGACTTGCGATGCGCAACTTTTTGCCATAGAGTAGGTACAGCTACGGGGAGAGCATAGTCTATTATGCATGTTCTCACAATCAAACCGTGCTAGTCACGTGTATTTGGGACGACGCTGCTTGTCCACATGTTGCGGTGACAGCGAAACTTGAGTACTACTCGTTTTCGCCTTGTTTTATACAAGTTTCTGCACGTTTCAGTTTTATTAACAGCTATATGTGGTATTGTCGTTGCTACGGGTTTAAAGAGAAGTATGTGAAAGAAGGGCCCGTTACTTTTCGTAGGTTCGCGTAACATATGTATAACTGTAAATGTCGTATTGATTTGAGACACTTTATATGTCGAAAAATACGAGATGCAGTATTACAAAGTCTTCAGTTGTAGAGAGAATTTCCGCGATTTTATGGCCTAGTGTTTACGTGAACGGTGCTAGATAAATTTGCAACTGTGTCTGAGAAAACTTCCAGTCAATGTATACGTACTGGTGCTATGTTCATGTCGAGATCAAATTTATACATGACTGTCTAATTGATTTTCTCCAATTTATGCAGGGTCTCCAAAACCCTTGTGTGTATCTAAATATTTCTGCATGAAACAGTTTCCACACAGTATCATTGTAACGTAAGTAATTAGAACAGATTCGACAGTATGAATCAATGCAACAGAAAACCTGAAAAAATATTGTTGGCTATCACTTCTTTTATTACTCCAAAATTCGCGCACGGATCTTGTAAACAAAAAAATTAAAATAATAATGGACAAGCAGGAGGTGCAAATCGCTAATCATGTTTACTGTAATGATTTCATGGTTCCAAATCCGCTGTTTTTTCATGACACTTCGGCGCAGTCTACAGTGTCACTGTAACGTAATTAATTGAAAAAATGATTCGACAATATGAATAAGTGCAATAGAAAAGGTACAAATGTTATTGGCTGCCACTCCTTATTTCGTTACCTAAAAAACATCTGAGTTATGGTACTGTGGTGAAAAAGTATAATACCATTGCTCCTCATATCTTAAAAGCAAAACTTCAATTCCTGGTGTAATATTTTTATATGTGTAAAACGCGTATACAAAGTTTCACGGTACTTCTGAAGTTGATCTGTCTGCAGCAGCGAAGTAATAACACTCAAAATACGCTAAGCGAGTGATTCCCAACCTGGGAGTAATTATTCCCTGAGAGGCAAAATGTAATTTTTTCGGTCACAAAACGTAATTATTTTTAAAATAACACTACTATCATCACTGTTTCATAAGACTGCAATACTGATTACGTAAGTAATCACTAATTACTTGTTTTTTTCAAATACTAGCATACACGCATGACACAACGTGGTGAAGGTTACAGCTTATGAAACGAATGTATAAACATAACCTGCTTCACATAGTGTTCCTATTCCACTCATACTTTGCATATTCTCGACATAATGTCGGTCGGAACACCGACCAAGAAACTTTAGAAATACCATACGTTTTAGTCTGTATGGCAATTTTTTATTTTGCCTACTGCCTATCGATTTGGTATATAGTACAATCCTCATACCATCTCCTGGCATTCCGTCGTCACGCTCGCTTCCCAGTAAGTGTGACAAATATTTTGTACTTTGTACCGTTCAAAACTAAGACATATACATCACATGTGCATAATCATCTCATGAAAATGACTTTCCTAAGTTATAGGTAGTTCCTGCAATGCACGAGAAGTTACTTCACTATTCATTTCACACCAGCTACACCAAAAAATTGACAGGACAAAACAACAGTAACTATGTAATAGCTACTACATTTTAGTAGAGCCTACACTTCATTATTATAATAATTATTATTACTATAGGTGGCAGTGGTTAGACACAAAGCATCGGAAGCCTGAAGTTTTCCAACTTCCGTCAGTTCAGAAGTAAGGAGACAAGGAATCAAGTGATTTACAATAGTAAGTGTAGCACACACATTTTAATTTGGTTAATTTTAAATGGGGAGGGGAGGGGGGTGCCGGCTATTAGTGAAGCAATGGTCGCTAAAGAGAGAAATGGTGCAAAAGAAGCATGTTTCGTAACGAGTATTACCCTCTATGTGGACATCAACATCCTTTTCTGAGGAGGAGTTGTAGATAGCACTCGCGATGCCCTGAGTACTGCTTCACCATTCTATAAGAAAAGGTTGCTAGAAATAAGCAATACCGATTGTCTCTGACTTATTAGTTGATGGCTCAAAAAACACCTAGAAACACTAAACATCATTTATCTTCCGTCATCTTAAAATTAAAAGAGTTCAGAGAAAATTCTGTTTTTTCTTCAAAGTTCAGCTAGGCGCTAGTGTTGGTTGTCGGAGGGCGGGTGCTAGCTAATATCTGATTACACTAAGGGGTAATGTCTCAGAATGTTGGGAACCATTTCGCTAACTGCTATTTAGGCTACAATGTTGCAGGGGAGGTTGCGGACTGAATTCTCGATCTGCGCATCCGAATGCTCACTCCATAGATATTTATACTCATTGCTTTTTGCATCCGGCTACGAACTACTTGAATGCCGTCAGAGTGGAAAACTGAGGAGGTAATAGCTCTGTTATTCCATCTTGTTCGTCGTTGTAAAACGCAAAAAAGGAAGTCGACGATAATATATGCGCCACAAAAGATTCATTTTATATGATCTGCGGCTTGCGTAATCGCAATGATGCGGTTTTTTTTTCAATTCCGCTACAATATATACTGAACCTTTTGATGAACCGTTACAACTTATAAAAGATGGAATAGACTTAATAGATTTCATAGTTCGCCGGATTAAACGATGAGTTTGCCGTGGTATAATTACTGTATTCACGCCAATAAATTCGAACTCTGACGACATATTAAATTATTGTATAAGATCGAGTTAGAAAAGAAAATATTTTGTTGACAAAAACCAGCAAAAGACTGACTGCCAAGTGCAACCATTCAGGTTAACCTCCTCCTAGTGCCTTCTACCGTTACTGTATTTGGGAGTGTACTACAACTTTCGTTTCTTGCTGTAGATTTCGGCAACTTAATCAGCAGTTATGTTGTCAAGGATCTCTAGCAGAAAGATATTCCTATCTCTCAAATTCAGTAGTACACCGATATAAATTGTGCAAATGCAGTAACATGTATCAGGGTAAGTTCAATGTCGAGATAATCTGAACTGCTAATACTGTCTTAATTGCAAACTGGCCAATATAAGATGAACCTGAAATTTCTTATTTTCTTTGCTGTTACCACGAGTTGTATTAATCAGTCGGCACCCAAACGTTTATGCTACAGAGGTAAAAGTCGAAATAGCTACAATAAATGTATCGTAGCATTCTTCTATACTAATGGCGGTAATAATCTTCTTAAACATCATTACTCCTTGAACTGACAGAACAATGGATTTCTATATCTACGACATGTGCACATTGTGTCTGCCATATTTTTTAAATAATTAATTACATTAACTATTACTGATTTAGGAAGCGTACCATATAATTTCAGTAACATCTGTTTCTGTGGCGTAATACCGCAGACAAGAGATAACGAACAAAATAATGAAACAAATTATTTCGAGCGTTATTCTAAAGTTTCCGAATTATTCGCTCTAGACGCGTAACACCGAGTTTTCGGTGATTTTTCTTTGTCATCTGCCTTAGAATTAAAAGACGAGTGTAAGTGAAAGTTTGCTATTTCGTACCACATGTTTGAGATTCACAGTTATAATCTTGCAACACCAATTAGAATATAATAAAATCACCAGCTTTTTAAAACAAAGAAGAACGTTCGCTTTTCTCTAGAATGATTTAAATAAGCTCTCACTGTTGTTTTGTATAGTTACCTGCGGCCTTGGCGTGTTCTATTGCACGAGCTGCTGCTTTAATTTCTGCATTGCTCTTTGAATAACAGGACTCCAGTGACTCTGAAATGTTTCTGAAAAGACAACCACATAAAATGTACGAGGCCGCTACCACACTATAATTAAAATATAAAGGTCTTTCAACATAAAGAGAAGAAATTACAGAGTGTGATTTTCTCCGAACCAGACTCCAACTCCACCTCTGCTACCGCGACGACCATCTCTTTCATAAACTCCATACACAAACGCTGTTACTGTGTCATCGTCTTGAGGTGAGAATGATTTTAGTATCTCACTCATGCTGGCAGCTGTATGAGGTATGATATTCGGAAACTAACTCAACGAAACTGTACAGAGTTTCATTATTTTCCGTTGACACACCATGTCAAAGAATAACCGCTACTTCTTGTAGTTTACACGTAGCACAACAGTACAAATTCTGTGGGGTCCATACTTTAAACCAAAAACGAATGTCCCTTGTTATTTCATAATTAGATATTTCTTTTTACAATATTTTATGTTCCCAGCCATTCACACAAATTTCACATAACAAGAGCAAGCTTTAGCTCATACAGAGATTTTCGTATACCAAATGCAAGCTTCTATGTTTTACTGCCCTGTTCCTTTCAAATAATATAAAATCAACTGAAAAATCCGTAATTCATAATGGTTCTGCTCTACCGTTAGAACGAATACAGTTTTACAAGGACTACAAAATAATAACATGCGCAGTGAATATATAGAGGGTGTTCGGAAATTCCCGTTACAAAACTTCTGGGACTTGTAGAGGAGAGTGAGCGCATAATATTTTGAAGAGGAACTCATGTTCAGAAACGCACCGTTTCCGTTCTACGACGTTTCAATTCAGATACTTGACTCATCCACTTCTGCTTGAGGAACTGAATTAGATACGACGCATTACAGTTATAAGGTAACAATTCGGAAGGAGACATAACGAGACATCCATTTATCATTTGAGAAAATTAACAACCAGACTAAACGTGTTTACGTTATTCCAAAACAGAAAAGGACTCAGGAGACAATACGTACCGAACAGTACTGATGCACTATCAACAGCGGCTCGACGTGGCGGCCACCAACATTGTTACAGACATTGTACCTTTTTGGTACACACTCTCCATCCCACCTAATGATCACTTTTTAGGGCAGCGGCCAGAACCCGTGGCAGCAGATACTCACCTGTCTCTACAGGAGTCTCGTAAATTAAACTTCACAAGGCAGACGTTAAGTGACATGAGGTGACCGTCTGACGTAGTACACGTCATCCTGTCTACCCTATTTCACTCCAGGACAAGCAGCTTTGTGACTTTTCTCTTTCCCTCAGCAGACTTGGACGCTTTACACATCTGAATTGAAACCTTCGTGAAACGGAAACTACATTTCCGGACAGGGGTTCCTATTCAAAATATTATGTACTCAATCCCCTCTACAACTTCTAGAAGCTTAAGTTTCCGAACACGCTTCATAGACCTATCTGCAATGTATTGCCGCGCGGAGTGGCCGTGCGGGTTAAGACGCCATGTCACGGATTGTGCGGCCGCTCCCGCCGGAGGTTCGAGTCCTCCCTCGGGCATGTGTGTGTGTGTGTGTGTGTGTGTGTGTGTGTGTGTGTGTGTGTGTGTGTTGTTCTTAGCATAAGTTAGTTTGAGCAGTGTGTAAGTCTAGGAACCGATGACCTCAGCAGATTAATCCCTTTGGAATTTACACATTTTTGTAATATACTTCTGACATATAAATCTACGTCTATATACGTGTTAGGCAAACCACAGTGAAGTGCTTGACAGAGGGTACTTAGCATTGTACTGCATCTTAGGATTTCTACCCGTTCCAGTCGCATGCTGTGGACTATGTACAGCAGAAAAAATGACTACATAAATGTTTCTTTGCACGCTTTAATTGATTTAACCTTATTTTCGTGGTCCCTACGGGAGCGATATGTAGGCGGCTCAAGAACGTCTCTATATACTTATCTTACAATTGGTCTTTGAATCTTTGTTAAGTTCGCTTCTGCACGATAATCGTCGTCTACCTTCAATCGTATTTTAGTTCAGGATTTTCAGAAATTTTGTGACTCTATCGTGAGTCATTAGAACTGTGCCAAGTCGTGTCACCATTCTTTGTATACGTCCACTGTTACTCCTGTTTGGCGGTTCTAGGCGCTCAGTCCGGAACCGCGGGACTGCTACGGTCGCAGGTTCGAATCCTGCCTCGGGCATGGATGTGTGTGATGTCCTTAGGTTAGTTAGGTTTAAGTAGTTCTAAGTTCTAGGGGACTGATGACCACAGATGTTAAGTCCCATAGTGCTCAGAGCCATTTGAACTCCTGTTTGGCGTGGGTTCCACATACTTCAGCAATATTGTAAGATGGGACACAGAAGTGATTTGTAAGATTTTCCAAGTATCTTGGCAATGAAACGAAATCTGTCACCTGCTTTACTTAACGACGGTGCCTATATGACTATTCCATTTCATGTCACTACAAAATCGCACGCAGTGCTATTTGTGTAAGTTGACTGATTCCAGCCGTGATTCATTGGTGTTGTAGTCATACAACATTACACTGGTGTGCAAAACTTAAGGACGAAAGTAACTTACGCTTGATGCGTCGCTGCCAAGTAACATAGCTCGTTGAAACGTGGGTCATACATGGAAAGAACTGCTACAGCGTAGCCCAGAAGGTAACTGAAAGAAATCTATCTACATATACATCTATACTTCGTAAAACACCGTGAGGTGCTTGGCAGAGGTACGTCCCATTGTACGAGTTATTAGGGTTTTTTCCTGTTCCTTTCAATATGGAGCGCGTGGAGAATGACTGAATGGCCCTGCCCGTGAAGTAATTATTCTAATCTTATCCTCACGATCCCTGTGTAATGATACGTACGGCTTTGTAGTATATCCCTAGAGTAATCACTTAAAGCCGGCTCTTGAAACCTTGTTAATAGACATTCTCGGTATAGTTTACGTCTGGTTTGAAGAGTCTGGCATTTCAGTTCCGTCAGTATCTCTGTGTCACTCTCCCATGGATTAAACAAACCTGTGACTATTCGTGCAGCCGTTCTCTGTATACGTTTAAAATCCCGTTTAGTACTATCTGGTCCCACACATTTGAGCAATATTCTAGGATGAGTCGCACGAGTGATTTGTAAGCAGTCTCTTTAGTAGACTGACTGCACTTCCCCAGTATTCTGCCAATAGACCGAAGTCTACCACTTGCTTTACTCACGACTGAAAATATGTGATCGTTCCATTTCATATTCCCACAAAGCGTTCTACCCAGGTATTTGTATGAGTTGGCCAATTCCAACAGTGACTCATCGATATCGTAGTCACAGGATACTACGTTTTTTCGTTTTGTGGAGTGCACAATTTTAGATTTCTGAACATTTAGAGCAAGTTGTCAATCTCTGCACAATGATGAAAACTTATCGAGATCTGACTGAATATTTACTCATCTTGTTTCAGATAGTACTTCATTATAGACAACTACATCATCTGCAAATGCCTGATTCTACTATTAATATTGTGTGCAAGGTCATTAATACACAACATGAACAGCAAGGGTCCCATCACACTTCCCTGGGGCACACCCAAAGTTACTTCTACATCTGACGATGACCCTCCATCCAAGATAACATGCTGTGTCCTCCCTACCAAAAAATCCTCAATCCAGTCACAGATTTCACTTGATACTGATACCCCATATGATTGTACTTTTGACAATAAGCGTGGGCGCGGTGCTGAGAGAAACACTGCATCTACCTGGTTGCCTTGATCCTAAGCTTTCAGTATGTCATGTGAGAAAAGTGCGAATTGGTTTCACATAATCGACTTGTTCGAAAACCTCGCTGGTTGGCATTGAGGAGGTTATTCTGTTCAAGATACCTTATTATGTTTGAGCTCAGAATATGTTCTAAGATTCTATAACAAATCGATGGCAAGGATATTGGACGTTAATTTTTTTGTGGATCTCTTCTACTACCCTTCTTGTAGACGGGTGTGACCAGAGCCTTTTTCAACAACTGAGAACGGTTTTTTGTTCGACGTATCTACGATAGATTATAGTGAGAAGAGGGGCTAACTCAGCCGCAAAATCAGTATAGAATCTGACAGGGATTTCATTTGGGGCCTGGAGCTTTGTTGAATTTTAACTATTTCAGCTGTTTCTCAACACCGCTGACACTAATACTTAATTCACTCATCTTTTTAGTGGTACGAGGATTAAACTGGGGCAATTCTCCTGGTTTTCCTGTATAAAGGAAGATTTGAAAACGGAGTTAAGCATTTCACCATTTGCTTTTCTACCCTCAATGTCAGTTCCTGCCTCATTCGCTAGGGACTGGACACTAACTTTGGTGCCACTAACAGACTGTGCATACAACCAGAATTTCTTTGGCGGGGGCTGTGTGGAAGGGACTGGGCGGTTTTTTAGGTTAGAGGGTCTGAGGAAACCACAGAAAGAGCGTCCGTGTGAAAGGGGACAGCTAAATCACAGTAAGGTAGTTGTAGAAACGATCGGTGTTGCACTTGTAAATGGTCGTAGCTGTGTTGGGAAAGAACCAGAACTCCAAGCCCTAATAGAAAGCATTGAAGCTCAAATAGTTGTAGGCAGGAAAGCTGGTTACAGCCAGAAATATGTATAGCCGATTTTTTTTTTTCAAATGACCTAACAGTGGTGAGAAAGGATATAATAAATACAGTTGATGGTGGTGTATTTATTGCTGTCAGAAGTAGTTCACCTGGTAGTGAAATTGAAGTAGATAATTCCTGCGAAATAGTATGGGTAGAGGTTATACTTGACAATCGGACTAAACTATTAATTCGATTGTTTTACCGACCCCCCAACGACTCAGAAGATATAATTACTGAACAGTTCAAAGAAGAAATGAGTCTCATTTCAAATAGGTACCCTACTCATACAGCTATAGTCGATGGTGACTTCAATCTACCCTCGATATGCTGGAAAAATTATACGTTTAAAGCCGGCGGCAGGCATAAAACGTCATCCGAAATTGTACTGAATGCATTCTCAGAAAATTATTTTGAACAATTAGTTCATGAGCCCACTCGAAGCGTAAGTGTTGCGAAAGCATACTTGGTCTCTTAGCAAATGGCTCTGAGCACTATGGGATTTAACATATATGGTCATCAGTCCCCAAGAACTTGGAACTACTTAAACCTAACTAACCTAAGGACAATACACAACACCCAGTCATCAAGAGGCAGAGAAAATCCCTGACCCCGCCGGGAATCGAACACGGGAACCCGGGCGCGGGAAGCGAGAACGCTACCACACGACCACGAGCTGCGGACACCTCTTAGCAATAAATAATCCTGGACAAGTAGGGAGTATCATGACGGATACAGGGATTAGCGACCATAAGGCAGTTGTTGCTAGGCTGAATACCGTAACACCCACAACCATCAAAAAGAAACACAAAGTACAACTATTAAAAAAAAAAGCTGATAAAAATGCTCTTAACGCCTCTTTAAGAGGCAATCTCCACTCCTTGCGAACTGATCACGTAAGCGTAGAAAAGATGGGGAATGATTTCAAAGAGATACTATCGACGGCAGTTGAAAGATATATACCACCTAAATTAATAAGTTATGGTACTGATCCCCATGGTACACAAAACGGGTCAGGTTGCTGTTGCAGAAGCAGCGAGAAAAGCATGCCAAATTTAAAAGAACACAAAATCCCCAAGACTGGCAAAATTTTGCAGAAGTTCAAAATATAGCGTGTACTTCAAGGTGAGATGCGTTTAACAATTTCCACAACGAAACTCTGTCTCCTGGTCATACATAAAGTACACCAGTGGCAAGACGCAATCAATACCTTCCCTGCGCGATAACAACAGTGAAGTCACTGATGACAATGCTACTAAAGCAGAGTTATTAAACGCGGTTTTCCGAAACTCCTTCACCAAAGAAGACGAAGTAAATATTCCTGAATTCCAATCAAGAACAACTGCCAAGATAAGAAACATGGAAATAGATATCCTCGGTGTAGCAAAGCAGTTTAAATCACTTAATATAGGCAAGGCCTCCGTCCAGATGTACATCAGTCAGGTTCCTTTCAGAGTATGCTGATACAATAGCTCCATATTTAGCAATTATATACAACCACTCGCTCACATAAAGATCCATACCTAAAGACTGGAAAATTGTTCAAGTAACACCAATAGCCAAAATGGGCATTAGGGGTAATCTGCTGAATTACAGGCCCGTATCACTAACGTCGATTTGCAGTAGGGTTTTGGAACATGTACTGCGTTCGAACATTATGAATTACCTCCAAGAAAATGATTTATTGACACATAGTCAGCACGGATTCAGAAAAATGGTTCTTGGTAAATACGACTAGCTGTTTATACTCAGAAAGTAATGAGTGCTATCGACAGGGCATGTCAGATTGATTCCATATTTTTAGATTTCCAGGAGCCTTTCGACACCGTTCCGCACAAGCGTCTTCTACTCAAACTGCTTCCTATGGAATATCGTCTCAGTTGTGCGGCTGGATTCGTAATTTTCTGCCAGAAAGGTCACAGTTTGTAGTAATAGACGGAAAGTCACCGAGTAAAGCAGAAGTAATATTTGGCGTTCCCCAAGGAAGTGTTATAGCCGCTCTATTGTTCCTGATCTATATTAACGACATAGGAGACAATCTCAGTAGCCCTCTTAGGCTGTTTGCAGATGATACTGTCATTTACCGTCTTGTAAAGTCACCAGATGACCAAAACGAATTCAAAATGATTTAGATAAGATATCTGAATGGTGGGAAAAGTGGCAGATGACCCTGAATAAAGAAAGTGTGAGTTGTTTACATGAGTACTAAAAGAAATCCGCTAAATTTCAATTACGCGATAAGTCACACAAATCTGAAGGCTGTAAATAAAATTAAATACTTAGGGATTACAATTACAAATAACCTAGTTTGGAACGATCACATAGATAATGTTGTGGGTACAGCAAACCAAAGACTGCGATTCATTGGCAGAACACTTAGAAGGTGCAGCAGGTCTACTAAAGAGACTGCTTACACCACGCTTGTCCGCCCTATTGTGGAGTACTGCTGTGCAGTGTGGGATCCGCATCAGGTGGGACTGACAGATGACATTGACAAAGTTCAAAGAAGGGCAGCTCGTTTTCTATTATCGCGCAATAGGGGAGATAGTGTCACGGAATGATACGTGATTTGGATTGGCAATCATTAAAACAAGTGCTTTTTTCGTTGCGATGGGATCTTCTCATGAAATTTCAATCACCAGTTTTCTCCTCCGATTGCGAAAACATTCTGTTGGCACCCACCTACATAGGGAGAAATGATCATCAAGATAAAATAAGAGAAATTAGGGCTCGCGCAGAAAAATTTAAGTGCTCGTTTTTCCCGCACGCCATTCGAGAGTAGAATGGTAGAGAATCAGCTTGAAGGTAGTTCATTGAACCCTCTGCCAGGCACTTTATTGTGAATAGCAGAGTAATCACGTAGATGTAGATGTAGATGCGAAGTGTCATTTGACAATATTGTGCTACGGTAGTCATTGAAGGCATCATACATTGTTCTCTTGACAACCAAACGCGTTTCATTCAACTTTTCTCTGTCTGTAGCACTACGCTTTGTTTTATACCTATTAAGCATGGTTTACACGACGACATTGGGTTGTGCCACTCGTTGCGTGGAATGAGTTGCACGCAAATGGTTTCATATTTGACTGTAGACACGGCAAAACCAGTATACACTTCAGTTTCGTCGTTTTGTGAGTTCCTGAGTCGCGTCTAAAATGAAAGTTTTGGCAGCTGCAAGTCGCACGAGTTGTGATGGAGTTAAAGCTTGTTGCGTGAAATCGCTGGACAAGAAAAAAATAAGAAACGCGTTTCGATTCGTGACTGGATGAAGAAAAGACGTCAGCTCGATTGCTCAGCATCCTTTCTGAAATAATTTGTAATGGAAGACCCAAAAACTTCTTTTAATTATCTTAGAATGTCACCAAAACTGTTCACGTTTCTTCTACATAGAGTTAATTATCCGATAAGGAATAAGGATATTGTAATGCACGAATCACTGTCGCCAAAACTGCAATTACATATCACATTGCATGCATTACAATCGAGAACACTCGCCATGCGATAAGATGCGGATTTGGTTGATGATGACGCTTTTTCATTAACACAATAATTATTAACATTAACAGTAATAATTATTAACATTAACAGCAGTAATTATTCGAAGCAGGCCGCATTAAGAAGAGAATGGTTTGCAAACTACTCACTTGGAAGTAGATCCGTAAAGTGGCAATATTTCAAAATTCAAACATATGTGAATGGGGAGCACTACTGCAACATTTGAAATAGATAAATATCGAATAAAGAATGCAGCTTCTTGAATTGTGTAGCCTTCCCTCCTGTCAACAATGTTCGTTAAAAAAAAGTCGGTCAACTCGAACGATGGGATTTTAGTCTTGTAGACGAGAGCATTTCCACACCTAGGACTACATTTGCTTGTATTTTTATTAATTCAGTTGTACATGTGCTTCTAATTCAATAAATTTTGCGCTGCAGCTCAGATATTATCAAACTATCTGTGTTCTGATCGCTCGTGAAGGTCTCAGGAGCATCAACATATTGCTTATTTTTGAACTCAGCATCATTGAAATCCAATGCAAAGCATAGATATCCAAAAAGCGAACATTATTCTCCGTTCCTCTCTGCATATTTCAGTTTGTCTACACTCTACGATCACAGATAACCTCAGAACTCATGCAACTAGTGTCGCCAAAGTGGGAACACGCCGAAAGTGCTTAGTTTCACCGACGAGTTGTGCGGAGCGCATGCGCAGTGACCGGTAGTGCAGTTGCCTGCGATCTAGTGTCGTTGTGTAAACTAGGCTTTACACAGTAATCTCTGTTTCTTTAGAAGTTTCGTTGCAGTGGCTGTATACCATATGCATTGTGACGAACAGAAATGATTCTTATTGAAAGACAGTAATTACTATGATGTCATAGCAATTCATGATAATTCCCTGGACACTACAAAAGTCAACATGTGGTTGGTCGTTGGTGCACGTGGACGTAATGCAGTAGGTCTCTCCAAAGCATCCCACATGTGCACAATGGATTTCAAGCGGGGGAATAGGCAGATCAGTCAGTTCGCTCTCCACTTGCGCAGTTAGGCGCAGCCGCACATTGCGATCCGTAAAAATGAAGTCGAGGCCGAATGGACTCCTGATAAGATACACATGGGGAAGGAGGTCAGTTTCACAATAACGATGAGCGATGAGCCCCCTGTGTTCAAAGATTTTGACGTCGTTACATCCAAGCAACTTCTCCCACCCGATATCATAACTCCTGGACCACCAGACACATCATGTTCGAAATGTCCCTGGGAGCGTTATGTATACTGATGTGATGAGAAGTGGGAACATGTGATGTACCCAGGAACCTTGTCGTATATGATCGTTTTGGTGGTCCAGAAGTTATCAGGTGGGATAAGTTGCACGAGCGTAACGACCTACAAACTTTGAACATGCTGTGGTCAACGTTATTGTGACACCGTACTCCTTCCCCATGTACGTCTTTTCAGTTGTGCATTCGGCCCTTACTTCACTTTTAGGGATGAAAATGCGTAGCCGCATCGAACTATGCAGGAGAGGGAGCTCGGGACTGGAGGAAATTCGGTGAATGAACTGTCTTGTCCACTCCCCCACTTAAAACCCACCGAGACCGTGCGCGGTCCGTTGTAGAGACGTTATTTACGTCGAGGAGGATAATGGAATGTAGCCGAATTAAGTCGGATGATGCTGAGGGAATTAGATTAGGAAATGAGACACTTAAAGTAGTAAAGGAGTTTTGCTATTTGGGGAGCAAAATAACTGATGATGGTCGAAGTAGAGAAGATATAAAATGTAGACTGGCAATGACAAGGAAAGCGTTTCTAAAGAAGAGAAATTTGTTATCATCGAGTATAGATTTAAGTGTCAGGAAGTCGTTTCTGAAAGTATTTGTATGGAAGTGAAACGTGGACGATAAACAATTTGGACAAGAAGAGAATAAAAGCTTTCGAAATGTGGTGCTACAGAAGAATGGTGAAGATTAGATGGGTAGATCACATAACTAATGAATAGAATTGGGCAGAAGAGGAGTTTGTGGCACAACGTGACAAGAAGAAGGGACCGGTTGGTAGGACATGTTCTGAGGCATCAAGGGATCACAAATTTGGCATTGGAGGGCAGCGTGGAGAGTAAAAATCGTAGAGGGAGACCAAGAGATGAATACACTAAGCAGATTCAGAAGGATGTAGGTTGCAGTAAGTACTGGGAGATGAAGAAGCTTGCACAGGATAGGGTAGCATGGAGAGCTGCATCAAACCAGTCTCAGGACTGAAGACCACAACAACAACAACAACAAACATGCACCAACGACCATCCAGCAGTTTTAAAAATCGTTAGTGGAGGAATGGAACGCCTTATTACAAAAAATCCATACCAACCTTGTGGCTAGCATGAGAGCACGTTGCAGAGCGTGATGGTTAGACCTCCCATTAAGGATCATGTCCTGCCTTTTGTAATGTCCAGGGGACCATCACGAATCGCAGTGACATCAGTGTAATTATTATCTTTGAATAAAAGTATCGTTTTTGTTCGTCTCATTGCATATTTCTTTCAGTTACTTACTGGACTTTACTATGGCAGTTCTTTGTATGTGTGGTGCAAGTTTCATCGAGCTATGTTGCTTGGTAGTGTCACGTCATGGGAAAGTTATTGTCGTCCTTAAGTTTTGTGCACCAGTCTACTTTTCTCTGCATTATGAAAAGCACGATTTTAAATTTCTGAGCATTAATAGCAAGTTAGCAATCTTTGCACAGCTCTGAATCTGCATCGAAACATGAGCAACTTTTTCAAGTAGTACTTCATTATAGGTAACTGTGCCACGTGAAAAAAGTCTGAGGTTACTATTAATAATGTCTGTCAGATCATTAACATATCGTATGAACAACAATGGTCTTAGAACACTTTCCTGCGACACAGCCAAAGTCACTTCTACTTCTGGCGGTGACTCTCCAGCCAAGATACCACGCTGCGTCCTCCCTGCCAAGAAATCCTCGAGCCATTCACATATTTTTTCTTTCCGTCTCTGGGTACCATTTTTTGTTCAGGGGGTCCGTGGAATATTACAGTTACAATGGGCTCCAACGCAGTTGCAAATTCTATCTAGAATCTGGAGCCTCCTTTAATTTTAGCGATTTTAACTGACTCTCATTTGCACTGACCAATAACTGAAAAATAACGCCCCCTCTTTTTTGTTGCCATCGGTCTCTCCGATATCCCCACCCTCCCACCCCCACCCTCTCCAATACCCCAACATCCAATGGCACAACAATGCAAATCTCTTATTATACGAGGGTTGGAACTTAAATAGTGGCAACTATTTATTCACAACCGATACAAAAAAAAGGGGTCAAATGGCTTTGAGCACTATGGGACTTAACTTCTGAGGTCAGCAGTCCCCTAGAACTTAGAACTAATTAAACCTAACTAACCTACGGACATCACACACATCATACCCGAGGCAGGATTCGAACCTGCGACCGTTGCGGTCGCGCGGTTCCAGACTGTAGCGCCTAGAACCGCTCGGACACACCGGCCGGCCCGATACAAAAGAGTTACATGTTTGCACTTGTTACTGTCCTTCAAAGTAGTCACCAGCGCTGTGTACAACCCGTTGCCAGCGATGTGGAAAGCGTAGTATACCGTTAGCAGAGCCTGTTCTGTTGCTGGCGTTAATGGAGCGGTCTAAAGTTATGGTGATTCTCGTGTACGACTGTGATAGTGTTATCCTAACGCATTACGTTCCTCCACGGCAGACCGTCAACGCACAGTATTACTGTTCGTTTTTGGAGCATCACCTGTATCAGCTTTGCGAAAGAAGCGGCGACACTTTCTGCGCATCCCACCCATCATTTTTCATGACAATGCGCGGGCGCATACACCGCAAGCAGTGGCTGCTCTGTTCGATCGATGGGACTGGAAAGTACTATACCATCCACCATACTCCCCGGACTTAAATCGTTATGACTTTGATTTGATTCCGAAGATGAAGGAACCACTTCGTGGCATTCGCTTCAGAACTGTTCCAGAGATTCGACAGGCAGTAGACTGCTCGATTCGCACCACCAACAGAACAGGCTCTGCTAACGGTGTACTACGCCTTCCACATCGCTGGCAACTGGTTCTACACAACGCTGGTGACTTCTTTGAAGGGCAATAACAGGTGCAAACATGCAACTCTTTTGTATCGGTTGTTAATAAATCGCGGTGGTCTAGCGGTTCTAGGCGCTCAGTCCGGAACCGCGGGACTGCTACGGTCGCAGGTTCGAATCCTGCCTCGGGCATGGATGTGTGTGATGTCCTTAGGTTAGATAGGTTTAAGTAGTTCTAAGTTCTAGGGGACTGATGACCACAGCTGTTAAGTCCCATAGTGCTCAGAGCCATTTGAACCATTTTTTGTTAATAAATAGTTGCCATTACTTAAGTTCCAACTCTCGTTTTTATAATCATGAAAGTAAGGTGAACAGACGTCCTCATTCATGCTTTGTCCTCAATTTCTTAATGTCTTCACTTTCTTATTTATTGTCCTCAATTTTTCAAATATCCCAAAACAACTGGAATAGGAAGAATGTAGTGAACATTTTAAATTAGATCTCAAATGAATATACCCGTGCAACCAAATTTGGCATCAATTACTTGCCTTATTCAGTTGCAAGAAAATGGACTAATAAAGGTGTGGATTATTTTCTGGTGCGAATGAATTTTTCTTTGAATTTAGAAATAAGGCTATACTGACGGGAGACATGCCGAATCATCAGCCTAGGTTACACTATAATCGTAGAGTTACTTTGTTTCTGTTTTAATTGAAATATTTTAGAACGAGGAATAAATTTCATCTTTTTCAGCATCCACTATCTTACGATTAAATAAATAAATGTCGCCTTGTTTGCATTTCCTACTAAGAGTTCTGCAACTTTCATTAACCGCCCCGATGGCGCAGCAGTCTAAGCGATTGGTCTGATCATTCGTCCGAGATGGGTCCAGGTTAGAGACCTGGTGAGGCACAGTGTTGTGTTTGTCAAAAGGCCGCTCTTTCCCTCACTGAAAAAAAGACTTACGTACATTTTTTCCTTAAACTGTTTGTTCAAGCAAAGTTACTGGGCTTGAAATATTCCTTCTGCAGTATGGTAGTCACTGTAAAAGATTCACGCAATTTATCCCGACAGCAAAATGCTCTCTAAAGCCCTACTGTTCGTTTTGCACGTATTATGCAGTAGTCGCTGTTTCTTTACAGTGACTATGTACCATGCAGGGGATCATCCATTAATAACTGATGTACTAGGTACATATCTAACCAGTACATGGTCAAGTACTCTGCAAAGGATGAGCTACATTTCCTCCTCATCCTTCTGCCCACGGGTAAGTGTTTTGATTTTCTCATAGAAACAGGATATGACTGCGTCTTTATATAGCTTGCTGAACTTGAAAATCTTTATGCTTGATTTAGCTTCCGTTTGTACTTCACTTACTGCTACTGCCTCGTGGCCATTGACGCCAGATTCAATATGGACAGCGTCAAATAGGTCAGATCTATATGTCGCTGTTAGACATAATACATTTTCATCATGAATGGACTTCCAAACTATGTGTTCTGGGTAGCTTTCAGACAAGGCATTTAGTAACATTTCACGAGATGTAATATTTGAAATTTTCCCGGCGAATCAACTGTTCAAAAAGATTTCGGGCTTGCAGCCGGTCGTCGTAATCTTCATTGCACGATATTTCGGCTGGACAACTGCGAGCCATCTTCAGGTGAGCCGAACGAGGACTCACGAAGACGTTCTCCGCTCCGTCTTATATAGTGCGCTGATGGTACTGCCGCGCATGCGTTGCAGTCGCGGAGACAGAAGGGTCACACCGCCCAGCGACAGCGCCCTCGCTGTACTCAGCTGCCGTCGGTATTGTCGCTGGCCGCAGCTATCGAAGTCTTCTGGCGTCTTCGTCTCGAGCAAATTTCGGAGATGACGGGATTCCATGCGTTGTTCAATTGGTAACCATTGGCACGGTTCGTTAGATTTCCCGCAGTGCGTATCTCAGCTGATTCTTTGATAATGGAGTCCCAAAAAGTTGTTGCAGTGACCAAAATCGAAGTTTCGTCGTACTCCATTGAATGTCCGTTAGAAATACAATGTTCCGCAACTGCACACTTACTGGGTTGCAGTAGGCGAGTGCGACGTTGATGTTCTGTACAACGCTCTTCCACTCTACGCGTTGTCTGTCCTATATAGGCCATACCACATTGACACGGTATTTTGTAAATTATATTGACGCACCCACATATGATTTAGCCAAACATCTAGCTTCTTTGTTGAGACCATTTGTTGGCAAATGCTCACACCATATACGGAACTCTGCTGATTTTATTAACAGACTGGGGGCTCTCCACTTAATTAGTTCGGATCTTCTAGTGAGTTTTGATGTAGTTTCCCTTTTGACAAAAGTATCTCTTGCGGATTCCTTGATTCTAATTGGTCAACAGTTTGAATCGGACATTACTGCTTTGTTTCGACATACTCTTTCCTAAAATTATTTTGTGTTTAACCAGGAATATTTTGAACAGTCTGATGGTGTTGCCATGGGCAGCCCTCTGTCTTCTCTGGTGGCTAACCTTTTTACGAAGGATTTTGAGGAGAGAGCACTTGAATCAGCGGTCTGTAAACCAACTGTTTTTTGGAGATACGTCGGTGACACTTTCTTAGTGTGGCCCTCCGGAGAAGAAAAGTTAATGGAGTTTTTTCATCATTTTAACTCCATCCTTGAGAACATTCGATTTACTATAGAACTAGAGAAAGATGGCTGCCTTCCATTCCTGGATGTTTTGGTTAAACGGAAGAGTGACGGCACTGTGGGACATTCTGTCTATCGTAAGCCCACTCACACTGATTTGTATTTGCATTCTTCAAGTTGCCACCACCCATCCCAGACCATGAGTGTACTTAAAACCCCACCTCTCTTCCCCTCCCTCCCTTCTTCCCTTCTCCCTCATCTCCTTGGGCCTGGCAGATCCTCTGTTTTGATCCTCGTGCCACGTCAGTGTTGTGTTTGGTGCTGTTTCTCCTGTGCGTCGAGAGGTGTGATTTTAAATGTGTGCTGGCCGTGTACTTAGTGTTACTGTCAGTGTTTGTTATGTGCTACGCCATCCATCGATACTTTCCTGCTCTGGTCATACTGCGCCTTGTTTCTTTTAATTGTCCCGGTGTGTGGTTTTTTGTGTGTGCTACTTTTTTACAGTTTTTATCTCCGTTTTACAGTCGCCCCCTTTTTTGTCTATTGTCTTCCATGACGTTCCCCCTTTTTTGTATCTATGTGCACCATGTTTTCTCCTTTGTTATTTTTAAATGTCTTCTATTGTTTGTTCTATGTCTTTCGGCTGAAGAGCAGCGCATATTCTGGGGAATTGAAATACAATAAAGGAAAAAAAAACGTCTTTGACAGTCCTCGTTCGGCTCACCTGAAGATGGCTGGCAGTTGTCCAGCCGAAATATCGTTCAATGAAGTTTACGACGACCGGCTGCAAGCCCGAAATCTTTTTGAACATTTCACGACATGTCTAGTCATGCCGACATGCTACAATCGTTCGATAGATAATTTTAGTCTACATTTACGTCTGCATCTACATCTGTAGTCTACAAACCACTGTGAAGTGCATGGCTGAGGATGGGTACCATTGAACATGTTATCATGACTTGCTCTCGTTCCATTTGTGTTTGGATAGCAGGAAGAGTGATTGCATAAATGCCTCTGTGTGTGTGTGTGTGTGTGTGTGTTGTAATTAGCCGAAGCTTGTCTTCACAATCGCTATGAGAGCGATACATATGGGGTTGTAAAAAATTCCTAGATTAATCATTTACCGTTTGCACAGGTACTGTTTGCACGTCTATTTGCCAGTTCTCAGCATCTCTGTACACTCCCCCATGGGTCGAACAAAACTGTGACCATTCGTGTTTGCCCTTCTTTGTATCGGACTGATATCCACAGATAGTCCTATTTAGTATGAGTTACACACACTTGAGCGATATTGAAGGCCTGGCCTGGCCAAACAGCGCTCCGCGAACGCGAGCACTCCGAGTGCAGTGGCAGAGGGTTTGAGGGCTGAGGAGGAAAAGGAAAAGGTCGGGCCCTACCAGAATGGGATGCCACGGCAGGTCTGCTGGCAGAGACGCCAGACAGAAGCATCGAACGCAATGGAGCCTCCCGCAGCTGGCAGCTCTGCCGGCAGAGCGACCGCCGCGAGGCTCTGCTGGCGGGGATCCCAGTGGAACAGGCGACGGCCTACGGCCGCTCCCACACCAGGACGCAGGCAGACCTGCCGAGAACTACTTGCCGCTCACCCGTACCAGGTCTCATCCGCGAGAGTCAGATGAAAGCAGTAAGTTGGGATACTTCAGCTCAGATCTATTCAAAACGCGAACTGGAGAAAAAAAAAGTGTTGGCAATTACGAGGGTCATAAATGAAACCCAGTTCGAAGAATAAGCCTCTCCACATTACACACGCGTTCAAACTATTCACAATAACGCACTTTCTGGACTCTAATTGGCTGGAGATCTTGGAATTCATCGGTCTTCAGTTTCCTCACAGCCAGTTCCTGATTGCCGCAGTCCAACCACAAGAGTTTTACACCACAGACAAAGCACATTTTCTATCCGGGCTTTGTAAGTTTTCCTGGAAACCTACTTCCAAACGGAAATATCACAGCTGCATCTCCTGCTGCAGCAAATGATGCTAATAAGCCAGATACACTATGTGATCAAAAGTATCCGGACACATGGCTGAAAATTACTTACAAGCTCGTGGCGCCCTCCATCGGTAATGCTGGAATTCAGTATGGTGTAGACCCACCTGTAGGCTTGATGACAGCTTCCACTCTCGCAGGCATACGTTCAATCAGGTGCCGGAACGTTTCTTGGGGATTGGCAGCCCATTCTTCACGGAGTGCTGCACTGAGGATAGGTATCGATGTCGGTCGGTGAGGCCTGGCACAAAGTCGGCTTTCCAAAACATCCCAAAGGTGTTCTATAGGATTCAGGTCAGAACTCTGTGCAGGCCAGTTCATTACAGGGATGTTATTATCGTGAAACCACCCCGCCACAGACCGTGCATTACGAACAGCTGTGTCGCGCGGTTTCAGGCACTTGTCACTTTCCGCGCAGCTCCCCCCGTCGGAGTTTCGAGTCCTCCCTCGGGCATGGGTGTGTGTGTTGTCTTTAGTGTAAGTTAGTTTATGTTAGATTAAGTAGAGCGTTAGCTTAGCGACCGGTGACCTCAGCAGTTTGGTCCCGTAAGACCTTACCACAAATTTCAAATGAACAGCTGTTCGATCGTGTTGAAAGATGCAATCGCCATCCCCGAATCGCTTTTCAACAGTGGGATGCATGAAGGTGCTTAAAACATCAATGTAGGCCTGTGCTGTGATAGTGCCACACACAACAACAAGGGGTGCAAGCCCCGTCCATGAAAAACGCGACCGCACCATAACACCACCGCCTCCAAATTTTACAGTTGGCACTTCACACGCTGGCAGATGACATTTACTGGGCATTCGCCATACCTACACCCTTCCTCCGGATCGCTACATTTTGTATCGTGATTCGTCGCTCCACACACCGTTTTTCCACTGTTCAAACGTCCAATGTTTACGCTCCTTTGGCATTTACTGGCATGACGTGTGGCTTATTAGCAGCCGCTCGAACTGAAATCCAAGTTTTATCACGTCCCGCCTAACTGTCATAGTACTTGCAGCGGATCCTGATGCAGTTTGGAATTCCTGTGTGGTGGTCTGGATAGATGTCTGCCCATTACACATTACGATCCTCTTCAACTGTCGACGGTCTCTGTCAGTCAACAGACGAGGTCGGCCTGTACGCTTTTGTGCTGTACGAGTTCCTTCA
Organism: Schistocerca serialis cubense; assembly: GCF_023864345.2. Lineage (NCBI taxonomy): Eukaryota > Metazoa > Arthropoda > Insecta > Orthoptera > Acrididae > Schistocerca > Schistocerca serialis. Next base: position 560,079,633 of record NC_064642.1, on the reverse strand, counting down.
CGTTTCCACTTCGCCATCACATCGGAAACAGTGGACCTATGGATGTTTAGGAGTGTCATTCGTATGACACGAATGACACCCAATCACCTGACCACGTTCGAAGTCTGTGAGTTCCGCGGAGCGCCCCATTCTGCTCTATCACGATATCTAATGACTACTGAGGTCGCTGATGTGCAGTACCTGGCAGTAGGTGGCAGCACAATGCGCCTGTGCGTGAGTGGTGCTAGAATTATGTGATTACATTTTCACGCAATTTGGGTGCATAGATCCTAAGAAATCAGTACCCAGAACAACCACCTCTGGCCGTAATAACGGCCTTAATACGCCTGGGCATTGAGTCAATCAGCGCTTGGATGGCGTGTACGGGTACAGCTGCCCATGCAGCTTCAATACGATACCACACTTTATCAAGAGTAGTGACTGGCGTATTATGACAAGCCAGTTGCTCGGCCACCATTGACCAGACGTTTTCAGTTGGTGAGAGATCTGGAGAATGTGCTGGCCAGGGCAGCAGTCGAACGTTTTCTGTATCCAGAAAGGCCCGTACAGGATCTGCAACATGCGGTCGTGCATTATCCTGCTGAAATGTAGGGATTCGCAAGGGATCGAATGAAGGGTAGAGCTACAGGTCGTAACACATCTGAAATGGAACTCCACTGTTCAAAGTGCCGTCAATGCGAACAAGAGGTGACCGAGACGTGTAACCAATGGCACCCCATTACCATCACGCCGGGTGATACGACAGTATGGCGATGACGAATACACGCTTCCAATGTGCGTTCACCGCGATATCGCCAAATACGGTTGTCACCATCATGATGCTGTAAACAGAACCTGGATTCATCCGAAAAAGTGACGTTTTGCCATTCGTGCACCCAGGTTCGTCGTCGAGTACACCATCGCAGGCGCTCCTGTCTGTGATCCATCGTCAAGGGTAACCGCAGCCACGGTCTCCGAGCTGATAGTCCATGCTGCTGCGTACGTCGTCGAACTGTTCGTGCAGATGGTTGTTGTCTTGCAAACGTCCCCATCTGTTGACTCAGGGATCGAGACGTCGCTGCACGATCCGTTACAGTCATGCGGATAAGATACCTGTCATCTCGCCTGCTAGTGATACGAGGCAGTTGGGATCCAGCACGTCGTGGCGTATTAACCTCCTGAACCCACCGGTTCCGTATTCTGCTGTCATTGGATCTCGACCAACGCGAGCAGCAATGTCGCGATACGATAAACCGCAATCGCGATAGGCTACAATCCGACCTTTATCAAAGTCGGAAACGTGATGGTACACATTTCTCCTCCTTACACGAGGCATCACAACAACGTTTCACCAGGCAACGCCGGTCAACTGCTGTTTGTGTATGAGAAATCGGTTGGAAACTTCCCTCGTGTCAGCACGTTGTAGGTGTCGCCACAGGCGCCAACCTTGTGTGAATGCTCTGAAAAGCTAATCATTTGCATATCAAAGCATCTTCTTCCTGTCGGTTAAATTTCGTGTCTGTAGCACGTCATCTTCGTGGTGTAGTAATTTTAATGGCCAGTAGTGTAATTGGTTACCACGTACGCAGGTCACGAACATATTTTTCACCTGTGAGATTACTTTTCCTAAAACAGTGGCCTTTTTCGTCAGTTAAACTAGGGAGGTCTCCACTATCTCGTCAAATAAACAGAATTACATTCTCAGGTTACTGGAAAATTTAGCAGTGTAATTTCTTAAATCATTATAAAGCGTGTTAAATATCCCGTTAATGTCACGATCAGCAATGCAAGAATGTACCCAGAAATTCTTTTTCTGCATTCCCTTTTTAGTTCGAACTTGCTCACAAAGCTTTTAACTCTTCTTAGGAGCGGAGGCTGAAGGCTTTCCGCTGGCGTCTCTGCTGGCGTCCCGTACTGCCATACCTGAGCGCTGCCAGCGAAGCGGCCACCTGCTTCGGCGGTGAGGTTTGTTTTTTTTTTTTTTTATTATCTCATTTTGTTCGCTTTTGTTCGTCGCATCTGCTCGGGGCGGACGTCGTAAGACATCCGTTTTAAGTTCGTTGTTGATCGTTAACTCAGTTTTTTTTTTCATTGCAGAGGGCAGCTAACCCTCTGACCGAACAAGCTGAGCTACCGTGCAGGCAAATCTCATTTTGATCGTTTACGTTCGTTGTATCGGCTAGTGGCGGACGTCGCAAGACACCCGTTTCAGTTCGTCGTTGATCCATTAACTCAACTATTTTTTTTAATTACAGAGGGCAGCTAACCCTCTGACCGAATACGCTGAGTTAACGTGCCGGCAGTTAGGCGGTAACAGAAACGCGTCAACGCTCTAACGCATAGAGGAAACACGCACATGGAGGAAACGCAGCAACAGTTGGAAAAACTTAGGCTGCACAAACACAGACAGAAAGGGCTGTCGTTTAGGAAAAGAGCAGCAGAGCGCACAGCAGACCTGCCGTGGCGTCCAGTGCGGTAGGGCCCGAAAGGCAGCGCACTCCTCTTGTCACATGCCAACCAGGTTGACAGCAACACTAGTTGTTTTAGATTTACGTTCTGCATTATGAGTACTATAGCGTCTACGCACTTGTCCAAAAAGAGAAACAGTGGAGAACCCACATCGTTCAGTGCCAAATGTCATTTCCCTTACTTTTGTTGCATTGTCTGAAGGCCCTGGAAAGTCATTACATCACCAACTACGAAGATGACATGATGCACTTGTTTCTGACGAACGAGAGTGACTGCTGACTGAAATGAAGGCGACCATTAGGGAAAAAATTGAGCTAAGGACACATAATCTTTTAAGCTCGACATCACCAATTACCTGAATTCGTTTAGCGCCTGAATGCAAGGAAAGAATCTTTTCGTAACAGATATGGCACACAAGATTGACCATAACAAACAAAAAGTAATCCTATGGAAAAAGCCAGCTTTAGTTTCATCACGTAGAACATACGAGGGTCGCTCCAAAAGAAATGCACACTACTTTTTTTTTAATCCATCTTTTATTCTACGTGTTTGAAAGTTTTACAGTGTGTAGATACGAACAATATTTTCATTTCTCCTCATAATTTCCATCCCTCTCAACTGCCTTACGCCATCTTGGAGCCAGCGCCTGTATACCCGCACGGTAAAATTCTGGACCAACCTGTTGGAGCCACTATTTGGCAGTGTGCACAAGGGAGTCATCATCTTCAAATCTTGTTCCACGAAGAGAGTCTTTCAGTTTCCCAAAGAGACCATAGTCACATGGAGCCAGGTCAGGACTGTAAGGTAGGTGTTTCAGTGTTGTCCATCCGAGTTTTGTGATCGCTTCCATGGTTTTTTGACTGACATGTGGCCGTGCATTGTCATGGCGGTTCCACTTGGCATGATGTCCTCAAGCAAGAGTCCTTCGGAATCGAAAAACAACGTAGCCATAACTTTTCCAGCAGAAGGTGTGATTTTGAATTTTTTTTTCTTGGGTGAATTTGCATGATGCCACTCCATTGATTGCCTCTTCGTCTCTGGTGAAAAATGATGGAGTCATGTTTCATCACCTGTCACAATTCTTCCAAGAAATTCATATCCACCATTCTCGTTCTGTTCCAAAAGTCCGCTGCATACCGTTTTTCTCGTTTCTTTGTGAGCCAGTGTCAACATCCTGGGAACCCACCTGGCACAAACCTTTTTTTTAACGCTAACACTTTCAGTATTCTGCAAACACTTCCTTCCCCTATCCCAACGTAGCGTGACAATTCGTTCACTGTGATGCGTCTGTCAGCAGTCACCAGTTCGTTAACTCTCTGCACATTGTATGGAGTGTGAGTAGTACGAGGCCTGCCGCTGCGAGGACAATCCTCAATATTGCCGTGCCCGCTTTCATCACGTAACCTGCCCACCGACTAACTGAACTGCGATCGACAGCAGCATCTCCATACATCTTATTCAGCCTATTGTGGATGTTTCCCACTGTCTCGTTTTCACAGCACAGGAATTCTATGACAGCACGTTGCTTCTGACGAACGTAAAGTGTAGCAGCCATCTTGAAGACATGCTGTGACGGCACCACTCACGGGAACAGGTTGAACTAAGTTTGAAAACAAGTGGGAAGGGTGTATCTACACACTGTAAAACTTTCACACATCCAGAATGAAGGCTGTATCTTTACAAAAATAGTGTGCATTTCTTTTGGAGTGACCCTCATATAATGTATCAGTAACTGAAACATTTCAATATGAGTTCTCAAAGAGAGTCCAAGACACTGCACGACTGAAGATTGATATTGATTTATTTGTCAGACCATTCCCTCTTTTGGCTACTAATGTAGCTCATCACTTCCAGCTTGTGCTGCCAGTCGTACAGCGAAGCACATAACCTAGCGAACATTTTGTCCCATCCAGGTATTTACAACACTTTTATGAAATGTTACCCCAAGAGCAATATCCTCGATTGCAGAGACAAGCAGCTTAAATTATTTCGGCACTTTGTTAAACTCGTGTATCGAGCGATTTTTTCTGTTTTGAAATTAAAACAGTTCCGACAACTTTTCCGTTTTACAGATTTTAATCTATGTAACTCCATGTGTTTGACTGTATCAAGAACCACACAGTTCCAGACGTGTACCATATTCTAAAATCGAAACGTTTATAAGTGTATAAATATCACAACTTAACTTAAATGCCTGTTTATAAAGATTTTCGTATCTCGGTTCACCTATTATCCACTTTCTAGTGCACTTGTTTCATCAAGTAACAGAAAGATAAAAGTTTAAAATAAGCACGTGTGATAAACTCCTGCTTACAAACGTATGCTGCAGTATCTGCAGTAATGGACTGTGCGGCTGGTCCCGGCGGAGGTTGGAGTCCTTCCTCGGGCATGGGTGTGTGTGTTTGTCCTTAGGATAATTTAGGTTAAGTAGTGTGTAAGCTTAGGGACTGATGACCTCAGCAGTTAAGTCCCATAAGATTTCACACACATTTGAACAATTTGCAGTATCTGCTCTTAGAAGCACTTGTGCTCAGCTGCAAACACGTCGTCCTAACTAACCTGCGTGTGCAACTTTCTATACACAGCCGTCTCGTACACACACCTTCTCGGAATAGGGCATAGTGGAGGAAGCCGGAGAGCTGAGGAGATTCGGCTGCTTTGGGAGCGCAAATCTTGGCCAGACTTGTTCTAGGATGAGCCGCACGAGTGTTTTGGATGCAGTCTCCTTTGTAGACTGGTTGCATTTTGGTAGCGTCCTACCAATGAACCGCAGTTCGCCGCCTGCTTTACCTATGACTGAGACTAAGTGATTGTACCATTTCATATCATTACAAATTATTACACCCAGGTATTAGTATGAGTTGACCGACTTCAACTGTGACTGATTTATATTATAATCATAAGACACTACGTTATTCTCGCATTATGAAATGAGCTATTTTCCATTTCTGTACATTTACAGCAAGTTGCTCAACTCTGCACCTCTTTCGAATCTTATCAAGATCTGACTGAATATTTGCGTACTTTCCTCAAAAAGTGCTTCATTACAGGTAACTACATCGTTAGCAAAGAGTCTGAGGTTACTATTAATATTGTCTCCAAGGCCATTAACATACGAGGGTTGAATGAAAAGTAATGCCTCCACCTTCGTTAATTGGGCTTGGATAGGAATATTTTAATAAATCAAACGCAGAAACAATTCTTAGAATGTGATCCTTAATTACCAATATTCACTTTTCCACATAATCACCAGCCAGTTGGATACATTTCTGCTAACGATGAACAAGTTTCCTGAAGCTGTCACGGAAGAAGTCGTCACTGTTTCCGCAACCACATCTTCTCTCAGCGTCTTCATCAGAAGAATAATGGCATCCCCGCAGATTCTCTTTCATTATCGGGAACAGGTGGAAGTCAGACGGTGCTAAATCTGGACTGTATGGAGGATTCCGTACGGTGGTGAGATTCAGTCTCTGAAGTTCTGCTGTGGTGGCGCGTGAAGTGTGTGGTTTGGCATTGTCATGGTGCAGGAAAACATTTCCCTTTTCATTTCAAACCCCTTGTTGGCCATCGTTTCAGAGTTCGCAGTGTTGTGATGTAACGCTCTGAATTTATTGTTGTTCCACGGCAAGGAAATCAACATCGATAACACCATCTGCGTCCCAGAACACTGTGGCCATGATTTTTCCAGCTGAGGGCTGCGTCTTGAATTTCTTTTTCTGGAGTGAGTCTTTATGTCGATATTCCATAGACTGACGTTTCGTCTCCGGATCATAATGGTGTACCCACGTTTCGTCTTCTGTCACAATGGAATGGAGAAAGGCGTCACCTTCATTCTCGTAGCACGAGAGGAGTTCCTGGCAAATTTCAAGTCTGTGCGCTTTCATTTCAAGAGTCAGCATCCGGGGTACCCATCGTACACAGATCTTCCGATAGCAAAGCAAACCAATAACGTGACCCACACGTTCTTGTGAAAAGCCGATCGTGCTTGCAATTTCTCTCTGAGTGATACGACGATCGTCCTGAATCAATCTGTCAATATTTTGCTCTTGAAATTCAGTAGTTGGTGTCACAGGACGTCCAACTCTTTGTTTGTCACACAGGACAGATATTCCCGCCTCAACATATTTAAACTTACTTCCCAACGACGCACAGTACTCACATCAACACTATTACCATAAAGTGCTTTTATTCTCTGATGAATCTCCTTTGGGGTGACACTTTCTGCTGTCAAAAATTCAATGACTGCACGTTGCTTAAATCGCATTGGCCGACCGTCCGCGCTGGGTTCCATGCTTTACCTGCAACAACACAACCGTTCAATGCTAAGGTTCCCGCCAACTGGAGCTGTAGAGAAGAGGTTACGGAACAAGCCAGTACCTTCCGCACACCAGTGCTGTCAACTGTTGAAGAGTTACGAAAGTGGAGGCATTACTTTTCAGTCAACCCTCGTACAATATGAACGGAAGGGACTCAACACAGTTCCTTGGTTCACACTCGAATTTACTTTTTCCTCTGTCAATGATTATCCATCCAAGATAAACTCGCTGCATCCTCTCTACCAAAAAAGCCTGAGTCCTTTCACACATTTCACTTGATACCCCACACTAACGTACTTTTGGAAATAAGCGCAGATGTGATACTTAGTCAAATGCCTTTAGGAAACCGAGGAATACTGCATCCACCTGACTGCCTTGATCTGTGAGTTCAGTGTGTCATGTGAGAAAAGTGCGAGTTGAATTTCACATATTTCCGGAATCTGTACTGGTTGGCATGGAAAAGGTACTACTATTCAAGATACCTTATTACGTTTTAGCTCAGAATGTCTTCTAACATTCTACAACAAATGGATGTCAATGATACTGGATGATCATTTTGTAAATGACTTCCGCTATTCTTCTTATAGACAGGAATGACCTGTGCTTTCTTCCAACCACTGGACACTGTTTTTGTTCGAAACATCTACGATGGGCTGTAGTTAAAAAAGGTACTAACCTAACCGCAAATTCAGGATAAGATCTGATAGGGGTCCCATCAGACCCTGGAGCCTTGTTCTGTTTTAACGATTTATCCTTTAATGATGACAGAATGTTTGAGGAACACACATACTAGTGAACAGAGTTTTTATCTAAAGTTTTCGGTTACCTTAAATTTGGGGCAGTTTTCTTTCTTTTTTTTGGGGGGGGGGGGGGTGACTACTGGACGATGCAATGGTTGTTGGTTTTGTTGTGGTCTTCAGTCCAGGGACTGGTTTGATGCAGCTCTCCATGATACTCTATCCTGTGCAAGCTCCTTCATCTCCCAGTACCTACTGCAACCTACATCCTTCTGAATCTGTTTAGCGTATTCTTCTCTTGGTCTCCCTCTACGCTTTTTACCCTCCACGTTACCTTCCAATACCTAATACCTGTGCCAAAAACTCTTCTTCTCTCCAATTCTGTTCAAAACCTCCTCATTACTTATGTGATCTACACATCTAATCTTCAGCATTCTTCTGTAGCACCACATTTCGAAGGCTTCTATTCTCTTCTAGTCTAAACTATTTGTCGTCCACGTTTAACTTCCATACACGGCTACACACCATACAAATACTTTCAGAAACGACTTCCTGACACTTAAATCTATACTCGATGTTAACAAATTTCTCTTCTTCAGAAACGCTTTCCTTGCCATTGCCAGTCTACATTTTATATCCTCTCTACTTCGACCATCATTAGTTATTTTGCTCCCCAAATAGCAAAACTCATTTACTACTTTAAGTGTCTCATTTCCTAATCTAATTCCCGGAGCATCACCCGATTTAATTCGACTACCTTCCATTATCCTCGTTTTACTTTTGTTGATGTTCATCTTATATCCTCCTTTCAAGACACTGTCCATTCCGTTCAACTGCTCTTCCAGGTCCTTTGCTGTCTCTGACAGAATTACAATGTCATCGGTGAACCTCAAAGTTTTTATTTCTTCTCCGAATTTTTCTTTTGTTTCCTTTACTACTTGCTCAATATACAGATTGAATAACATCAGGGATAGGCTACAACCCTGTCTCACTCCCTTCCCAACCACTGCTTCCCTTTGATGCCCCTCGACTCTTATAACTGCCATATGGTTTCTGTACAAATTGTAAATAGCCTTTCGCTTCCTGTCTTTTACCCCTGCCACCTTCAGAATTTGAAACAGAGTATTCCAGTCAACATTGCCAAAAGCTTTCTAAGTCTACAAATGCTAGAAACGTAGGTTTGCTTTCCTTATTCTATTTTCTAAGATAAGTCGTAGGGTCAATATCACCTCACGTGTTCCAACATTTCTATGGAATCCAAACTGATTTCCCCCCGAGATCAGCTTCTACCAGTTTTTCCATTCATCTGTAAGGAATCCATGTTAGTATTTTGCAGCTGTGGCTTATTAAACTGATAGTTCGGTAATTTTGGCACCTGTCAACACCTGATTGCTTTGGGATTGGAATTATTATATTCTTCTTGAAGTCTGAGGGTATTTCGCCTGTCTTATTCATCATACTCACTAGATGGTAGAGTTTTGTTAGGCCTGGCTCTCCCACGGCTATCAGTAGTTCTAATCGAATGTTGTCTACTCCTGGGGCCTTGTTTCACCTTAGGTCTTTCAGTGCTCTGTCAAACTCTTCACGCAGTATCATATCTCCTATTTCATCTTCATCTGCATTCTCTTCCATTTCCATAATATTGTCCTCAAGAACATCGCCCTTGTATAGACCCTCCACATACACTACTGGACATTAAAATTGCTACACCAAGAAGAAATGCAGATGTTAAACGGGTATTCATTGTCAAATATATTATACTAGAACTACCATGTGATTACATTTTCACGTAATTTGGGTGCATAGATCCTGAGAAATCAGTACTCAGAACAACCACCTCTGGCCGTAATAACGGCCTTGATACGCCTGGGCATTGGCTCAAACAGAGCTTGGATGGCGTGTACAGGTACAGCTGCCCATGCAGCTTCAACACGATACCACAGTTCATCAAGAGTAGTGACTGGCGTATTGTGACGCGCCAGTTGCTCGGCAACCATTGACCATACGTTTTCAATTGGTGTGAGATCTGTAGAATGTGCTGGCCAGGGCAGCAATCGAACATTTTCTGTATCCAGAAAGACCCGTACAGGACCTACAACATGCGGTCGTGCATTATCCTGCTGAAATGTTGGGTTTTGCAGGGATCGAATGGAGGGTAGAGCCACGTGTCGTGACACATCTGAAATGTAACGTCCACTGTTCAAAGTGCCGTCAATGCGAACAAGAGGTGACCGAGACGTGTAACCAATGGCACCCCATACCATCACGCCGGGTGATACGCCAGTATGGCGATGGCGAATACACGCTTCCAATGTGCGTTCACCGCGATGTCGCCAAACACGGATGTGACCGTCGTGATGCTGTAAACAGAACCTGGATTCATCCGAAAAAATGACGTTTTGCCATTCGTGCACCCAGGTTCGTCGTCGAGTACACCATCGCAGGCGCTCCTGTCTGTGATGTAGCGTCAAGGGTAACCGCAGCCATGGTCTCCGAGCTGATAGTCCATGCTGCTGCAAACGTCGTCGAACTGTTCGTGCAGATGGTTGTTGTCTTGCAAACGTCCCCATCTGTTGACTCTGGGATCGAGACGTGGCAGCACGATCCGTTACAGCCATGCGGATAAGATGCCTGTCATCTCGACTGCTAGTGATACGTGGCCGTTGGGATCGAGCACGGCGTTCCGTATTACCCTCCTGAAACCAGCGATTCCATATTCTGCTAACAGTCATTGGATCTCGACCAACGCGAGCAGCAATGTCGCGATACGATAAACCGCAATCGCGATAGGCTACAATCCGACCTTTATCAAAGTCGGAAACGTGATGGTACGCATTTCTCCTCCTTACACGAGGCATCACAACAACGTTTCACCAGGCAACGCCGGTCAACTGCTGTTTGTGTATGAGAAATCGGTTGGAAACTTCCCTCATGTCAGCACGTTGTAGATGTCGCCACAGGCGCCAACCTTGTGTGAATGCTCTGAAAAGCTAACCATTAGCAGATCACAGCATCGTCTTCCTGTCGGTTAAATTTCGCGTGTGTAGCACGTCATCTTCGTGGTGTAGCAATTTTAATGGCCAGTAGTGTACCCCTTCCACCTTTCTCCTTTCCCTTCTTTGCTTAGAACTGGGTTTCCATCTGAGCTCTTGATATTCATGCAAGGGGTTCTCTTTTCTCCAAAGGTCTCTAATTTTCCTGTAGGCAGTATCTATCTTACCCCTATTGACACGCGCCTCTACATCATTACACCTGATTCTTGCATGGGGGCTTAATTAAATTTATGATTGAAAAGATTTTTTAGTAGCTGTAGCTGTATGTCCGATTACGCAGTGTCTCGTAATCGGTTGGCCCTGACTAGTATTATTACGCTATCTGACTGCAACAAACAATGTAAGAAAATTTTCGTAAACACAGTTAATTAATTAAGTCCCCAGCAACTAAAAAACCTACAAAATCCAAGCACAAATGTAACTGTTCTGTATGTGGGAGTGTGACTCAACGTATGCATCTGGCACGGTTCTTTTCCAACAAGACAAGAATTTTTAAATACCAACTATACAGACGTGACAAAAGAAAATTAGAAAACTATAATTACGCAAGAAAACCAGAATTCCACTCTAATCCAAGAACACAAGCCAGATGCTTTGTTGACTGAACCTGTAGTGACACATTATTTCAGATACACAACTAATAAAGGAACATTATAAATTTTACCTTCATATATATTGACGAAATGCACTCATTACAATAACATCTGCTATCTCTCCCATCAAATAACTGCATAAGACATGGAACTATACTCTTTACTACAACATCTTGCTCCAACTTCACAACAACCACGAGCTCTCCCACGCACACACTGCCTCTATGAGTTCTTAACACACACTGTGCTCTCTACTAGCACTGACTGCCACGAACTCTCAACAACCACTGACTTCTACAATCTCATAACAAGCACTGTGGAGGCGGCTTAATAGTACTCTTTGGCGCACTCTCTGGCGCAGTGGCACAGTGTAGCCACCTTTCATATGCCCCTCCTCCACAGGCCAGAATTTGCTGGTATTTTTGCCAGCATTGGTGGTGAAAATACCACCAAATTCGTCCACAAAAATACAGACAAAAATAAAAGATCATATTAATACTTAAATATTAGTTAAAATTTTGGCTTTGCACTGACGTTTTACTAACCTAATATATGAAATACAGTAAGCAATACAACTTCTTTTCATACATGTGACTTTACATAATAGTTTACACAATATACAAAAAATCAGTTTATACAAATGTTCACATAAAATGCTTTCAATGATTAGTTTATACAAAAAAGAACACCAACAGGTAACATCTTTTCAGTAAAAGCAGTCCATCAGTGGCACCTAGTAAAGTTTAGCAGGTACACCCAGCAACAAGTCACATTAGTTCAGTAGAAGCAGTCCATCAGATGCACCCAGCAATGTTGAGTAGGTGCAGACAGCAACAAGTGACTTCATTTCAGTAGAAACAGTTCATCAGTTGCACCCAGCAATGTTGAGCAGGTGCAGACACAACAAGTGACATCATTTCAGTAGAAGCAGTCAATCAGTTGCACCCAGCAATGTTGAGTAGGTGCAGACAGCAACAAGTGATATCATTTCAGTAGGAGTAGTCCATCAGTTGCACCCCACAATGTTGATCAGGTGCACACAGCAACAGGGGACATCTTTTCAGTAGAAGCAGTCCATCAGAGGCACCCAGCAATGTTGAGTAGGTGCAGACAGCAACAAGTGACTTTATTTCAGTAGAAGCAGTCAATCAGTTGCACCCAGTAATGTTGAGTAGGTGCAAACACCAACAAGTGACACCATTTCAGTAGAAGAAGTCCATTAGTGGCATCAGCAATGTTGATCAGGTGCACACAGCAACAGGGGACATCTTTTCAGTAGAAGCAGTCCATCAGTGGCACCCAGCAATATTGAGTAGGTGCAGACAGCAAAAAGTCACATCTCTCAGCAGAAGCAGTTCCAAAAAATTCACTAGCACTGATCACACTGTTTATCAGAGTTTATGAGCAGAAATTAAACATGTCCTAGTGGCACCAATCATGTAGAAAAGGTACAAATAACAGTCCATAATTTTTTAGAATCACTGATCACACAGTTCTTCAGCAGAAATTAAACATGACTAAATGTCACACATCATGTTGAAAAAGTGCAGGTAACAGTTCAGAATATTTATCTTCACTAATCAGACAGTTCAGGCATGAACAATAGCTTGAATGCACATACAAATGCTTTTACAGTAAGATACAAATCATAACAAACACACAAATGATATCAGATAATTATCCTATTAACTATTACAATACACAAATACCAGTAAACCTATAATATTTATGAGTGTCAGTGCAAGCCACTACCAACAAATAAAATAATATTTTGAGATAGGTGGTTAGGATTAGTAAAGGAAAACACACAGAACACACTCACTCATCTTTCATTCACATTAAGTACTACTGTGTAATTGAATAGTGTTAACTGTGTAAATGTAATTCTGTCAAAATCTGATGTTCATCATGTGTATCAACTAGTACTGGCAGCAATGTATAACAGTCAATAATAGTTAGTCAACGTCATAGTCATCATGTCAAGACCAATGTTTGCCAAGCCAGATCAAAATGTACTGTTGTTGAACAATTGTCAGTGAGCCAAGATATGCAATTACTTCCTCTCTTCAAAAAAAAGTATATACTGCTTAGTGATTTAACAAAGTGTGTGTATAGACTAACTTCCTTCTATTTTAGTGTTCTAGTCTGCTATCTTCATCCTCCTTGTTCCATAAGACCAACAAAAAAAAAAATATGCTCCTCACTTACTTTACCTCTTATACACCAAAACTCCAATAATCATCAGCATCACATAATCTCAATACGTCACTAATACTTCTTCAATACGTCGATACATATAACTCTTATCATCAATATCATTTACCTTACCTCTTGTCCACAAAAACTCCAATAATCATCAACTTCATATACTCTCAATACCTCAATAATACGTCGATAAATGTGAACCTTATTGCCAATATCATCTCACTTCCAACACAACTCTTTCCTCTAGTCAGTCTCCTCAAACAAGTACAGATAAAATCCTAATGCAAACCTCATCTTCCCATACAATCCGAAGACACAGTGTCCACACACAACCTCTGTGTAATCCATCTGACCCAAATTTTCTACTCATTATAAATTATAAGATACATTTTGGTTCCTTGTCCATCATTAAATAAAAGAAATGCATACCTGACCTCTAACAGACTTAGTTCGAATAACTCTCAGTAATTAAGTACGATTACGGAGTGTGAATGATCGTAATATTTCACAGTGTGTACACCACTTCAAGAATCATAGCAGAAGCAAACATGTGGAGTATTTTTTGTGTCAAGTGTCACTTCCTATTTCAATTGCTCACGAAAAATGCAGTGTAATAATTGTTAATGGTCTAAACCTAGTTTTGGTCTGTCATGTCGTTAGCTTCCTTCCTATTAGCATAAATTTATACAGCTTCCATAAAACTTTAGCTCATGTGACTTCAATGACTTTCTTGTACTAATGTCGTTCGTCGAATTATAGCAGTTAATTTTCTTATCTTAAAAATGTAAGGCACTGAGCGTAAGCAAAACAAGCAATAGCAAGTAAATATACCAGTAGAGAACACAATGTCAACAAGTGGATGCAGCTCAAATCCTACAACGAGGCTCTGCCAAGTGAACAATCTATAATTAATACCATAGTGTGACCTAAACTCTATGTTTGTACACCTTATATCAGCATTTCTATATACCAAATTAAAGAGCAGTTATGGCAACAAAACAGAAATGTGTAAATATGTAATCCATACAAAAAGCAGCAAACATATATCTTACGTAATAAACAAGTCATTAGCATCATATCAGCATAAGCAAATAAATGTTCATATGTCATCTTAATAAGTAAATATGAAGGCGCAAGCAGATAAATCACAAAGTATAACTTACATACCTAACCACATCAGCACAATAAATCAGGTTACAATTATAATTTAAATAAATAAGCATAGCAGGCACATAATAGAAAAATATGACATCAGTGAAAAAGCATAGCAGCCAAGCGATGCATAATATACACAAATCACAACCCAGTTCATTAATAATCATTGTCAAAATCAGTTAACGTACGCAAGCACGTCGCTTCACAAGTAAATTCATAGAACATGAAATTAGCACAAAGTATGAATCACGTAATCGCGAGCAGCAATTTACGTCTAAAGTACGTACCTAGGTGGAAATATGTTACCTGAAAAATGAACTCAATTAATAGTTACCTTTTTTAGTTAATTAGTTTCTTCTTCGAAATTACATTCTTCCTGAAATTTTCTCGATGGCAAGTCGTCTTAACGTCGGACACGCACAGAATTTACCTGAAGGTCTTAAATACTTTATACAACCGTATCCTGCAAAATACTGAATGTTAATAACACAATTCAACAAGTCCTTATAGCTTTATACTGAATTTAATCGGAGAAATCAGACTATGTGTTTGTTTACGGCTGTCAGTGCATTCGCACTGAGCGCTCGATCAGCTGTGGGCGCGTGACGTAGGAAGCTATTGTTCGCGGTCAACGACTGCCTTGTGCGGCGCGCAGACTTGACTGTTGCTTTGAGTATGTGCCGCCGCCAAAACACAGCGCGGTATCCTTGTACTCTCCGCATGTTTACATCTAGCTGTTAGTTTTTCACAAGTATGTCATTCCACAAAAATTTTTACGTTAGATATATGATGTATTCCCTTAGAGCGTCGTGATTTAAGAGTTTCTACTTCGACAGTGTTATCATGAATAATTTTGCGAACCCTATATGGACCGTTATAAAGCAGAAAAAATTTGCGACACAAGCCTTTTCCTTTGTGAGACAAACGGTGGGACTTAATTAATACCTTCTGACCAACTGACAAGAATTTTGAACGACCAGGACGTTTAGCTGATTTCTCTCTTCTAGCAGCCGCAGATGCAATATTTTGTAGAGCCAGGTTAACAACTTCAGAATGCCGCAGTTTCCGTGAAGGCGGAAAAGGAACGATTTCAGATATGCGATTTGTCGGTACCTTATTTTTTAATATTAATATAGGCGGTAAAGAAGTTGAATCATTAGGGAGTTCATTCAGAATGTTTTGAAAAATATGAAGATACTGATCCCAAGTTCTGTGATTCTGATGACAATAAAGACGGCACAATTTATTGATTTCCTTCATCCATCTCTCTGAAGCGTTAGATTGAGGGTGAAAAAGTGAAATGAAAATTGGTTTAATTTTACGACGCTGTAGAGTACGAAGCCAAATTTTAGAACGAAACTGTGATCCATTATCTGATATAACCTTATCAACATGACCAACTTCTTTAAGAAAATGGTTAATGAAAGCATTAGATACTGAACGAGCTGTTGCTTTGCGTAACGGTGTAAAACACACATATTTTGATGTCAACTCCACTGCTACGAAATTGTACGCAAAACCATTAGTAGAACGAACCACTGGACCGAACAAATCGACTGCAGCCATCTCCTTTAATTTCGCTGGAATGATAGGAAACAACGGTGCTCTGTGAGAAACTGTTGGCGGCTTAGCCTTTTGACATAATTTGCATTTGGCCAGAACAGATGGAATACGTTTTTCCATATTACTGAAGTAGCAATTTTCTCGTAATTCATGAAAGCATTTTCTGGGACCAAAGTGTGCATAACTGAAATGCGTATACCAAATCAGCTTATTAACCCACTCATCAGGAATACAAACTAACCAAACAGAGTTGTCGACCGATTTTCGTTTAAAAAGAATGTCATTGCGAACTGAATAGCATCTAGTTTCTCTGGATCAGGAAGAATACCTTCTGTAGCAATAATGTGACCGAGAAATTTCACCTGTGAACGACCAAATTCAGATTTTTCTAAGTTCACTGTAATGCCAACTCTTGCAAAGATACGTAACAATGAATCCAAAATTTTGTTGTGCTCACTCCAAGAACGTTTAACAATAAGAATGTCGTCAACATATGAAATAATATTGTCACGAAGATAAACAGGTAACATTTCGTTTAAACTACGAATGAATGCTGCAATAGGTACAGTAAGTCCAATCGGTAATTTCCAAAGTCACTTTTGGGTACAATTAGTCATATCAGGTTATTGTTCACTTACTCACTAGATAGATTGATAGTCGAAGAGTTGGTTTGACAGATGCAAAGAATAGTAAAAGAGTAGGTAGCGGTACAGAAAACTAAAAGAGAAATAGCACCACTACAGCTCGGGGCCCTATGCTCGCTACCGCACATATTCACTTAGAGTAGTGAATCCCCTGAGGACTTTAATAGCTGCACATAATTTCTAGTTTGTGACTTTGTGGCACATCTGGCGGAAGTGCGTACGTAAATTGATCTAACCATGAACATGGATGTATCTCATTCTTAGAATTATGAAAGATCTTAAATTTCCGAACAGTCAAAAAATGTTTATAGTCAAAGTTTTCGCCTCGTGGCGACAAAGACCTACCGCGTCTGTCCCAGTCCCAATGTTGATTATTATTAAATTCACACGCCTCGCGCTCTCTTATTGCATCCCGTAAATGAAATAAATTACTTTCTTCAAACCCCTCTGCTAAACTAAGACTTGTCAATTTATCTGAGATCTCCTCAACTCTTTCCGATGAGTCACTTAATTGTTCTTTCAGTTTATTTACGTCTTCTGTAAATGTCGCGACTCGGGTTTCGGTGTTGTCACATTTAGTAGTTAACTGTTCATATTGTTGTGTTAAGTTATTTAATCTGTCATTTGGTACGGATTCCTCGATTCTCTCAAATATTTCTTCCTTATCGTGTGCACGTTGTAAATTTAATTCTGAAAATTTTTGTACTATCACGCGATCTTTTTTTTCCTGTTCTCCGTCCTGTTCCTCTTGTCTGATTTCTGTTGAAATTAAACTATTATTGTCAGCATTCAAAATCGGCTGTACTTCTTCTCTGATTTCTTTCTTTGATTCATCTTTCATGTTTTTGAAAGATGTCCCCGTTCGTGAATCTATCCGTGTTTCCAAAGTTCCCATCTCTGTTTTAAATTCAGATCCTAAAGTTTCCATTCGTGTTTCCATTGTCCCTATTCTTGATCCCACTGAGTCTAACTTTGTTCCCATTGTTCCCATCCGTGTTTCCATTGTTTCCATTCGTGTTACCATTGTTCCCATTTGTGATCCCAGATTTAATATTGCACTCATCAACTGCTCCATATTAAATTGTTCAGAATTCTTTTCGCCCCTAACATCTCCCGCAAAACTAACTTCCTTCGTCACAGCTGTAAGGCTATCTGTGTTCGATACTATTTCAGAATCCTCTGTCGTTAATCTCAGATTCTGTGAATTTTCCGATTGAGAAAAATTTTGAAATGGTTCCGGACTATTTTCCCGACTTATTACACTGTTTTCCACCTCATTATCCACCATACTGTTTTCCTCTGTTGGCGAGTTCGCCATGTGAACAATTTCGTTATTCTCACTATTCATCATTTTTGCCTTTTTCATTGATCGCGTAATCATTTACAAAATATACGAAAGATTCGTCACTGTACGAAAATTACACACAATGACTCTTTATCTCCAACAATACTATTCACATGAAATGTCTCCCTCAGACACGATCAATCGAACAATTGAAATAACTGCACTAATTTGTCAAACGCGTATACAAGGCAATAAAAATTAAATTTTGAAAAATACCATTAGAAGAATGCCAATTACCAAATCTACACATGCAAAATAGACTACAATTATTAACTACAAATTACTACCACAATACTACAGTCTACAATTTTCACAATCAGAAGAATCCAAGGGACGATCCGAAGCAGCGGTCGCCACGTGCATGGGGGCTTAATTAAATTTATGATTGAAAATGATTTTTTAGTAGCTGTAGCTGTATGTCCGATTACGCAGTGTCTCGTAATCGGTTGGCCCTGACTAGTATTATTACGCTATCTGACTGCAACAAACAATGTAAGAAAATTTTCGTAAACACAGTTAATTAATTAAGTCCCCAGCAACTAAAAAACCTACAAAATCCAAGCACAAATGTAACTGTTCTGTATGTGGGAGTGTGACTCAACGTATGCATCTGGCACGGTTCTTTTCCAACAAGACAAGAATTTTTAAATACCAACTATACAGACGTGACAAAAGAAAATTAGAAAACTATAATTACGCAAGAAAACCAGAATTCCACTCTAATCCAAGAACACAAGCCAGATGCTTTGTTGACTGAACCTGTAGTGACACATTATTTCAGATACACAACTAATAAAGGAACATTATAAATTTTACCTTCATATATATTGACGAAATGCACTCATTACAATAACATCTGCTATCTCTCCCATCAAATAACTGCATAAGACATGGAACTATACTCTTTACTACAACATCTTGCTCCAACTTCACAACAACCACGAGCTCTCCCACGCACACACTGCCTCTTCTTTCAGTTTATCCGAGTCCCATCTCCTCAAATTTCCAACTTTTTGCATTTTCTTCAGTTTTAATCTACATTTCATAACCAATAGATTGTGGTCAGAGTCCACATCTGCCCTTGGAAATGTCTTACAATTTAAAACCTGGTTCCTGAAACTCTGTCTCTTATTATTATATAATCTGTCTGAGACCTTTCACTATCTCCAGGCTTTTTCCTTGTATACAACCTTCTTTCATGATTCTTGAACCAAGTGTTAGCTATGATTAAGTTATGCTCTGTGCAAAACTCTACCAGGCGGCTTCCTCTTGCATTTATTAGCCCCAATCCATATTCACCTACTATGTTTCCTTCTCTCCCGTTTCCTACTCTCGAATTCCAGTCACCCTTGACTATTAAATTCTCGTCTCCCTTCACTATCTGAATAATTTCTTTTATCTCATCATACATTTCATCAATCTATTCGTCATCTGCGGAGCTAGTTTGCATATAAACTTGTACTACTGTGGTAGGCGTGGGCTTCGTATCTATCTTGGCCACAATAATGCGTTCACTATGCTGTTTGTAGTAGCTTACCCATATTCCTATTTTCCTATTCATTATTAAACCTGCTTCTGCATTACCCCTATTTGATTTTGTATTTATAACCCTGTATTCACCTGACCAGAATTCTTGTTCCTCCTGCCACCGAACGTCACTAATTCCCACTTTATCTAAATTTAACCTATCCATTTCTCTTTTTGAATTTTCTATCCTACCTGCCCGATTAAGGGATCTGACATTCCACGCTCCAATCCGTAGGACGCCAAGTTTTATTTCTCCTGATAACAACGTCCTCCTGAGTAGTTCCCGCCCGGATTTCCGAATGGGGGACTATTTTACCTCCAGAATATTTTACCCAAGATAAAGTCATCATCATTTAAACATACAGTAAATCTGCATGTCCTCGGGAAAAATTACGGCTGTAGTTTCCCCTTGCTTTCAGCCGAAATGAATTTGTATTTGATAAGTTTAAATGTAGGTTCTTACGCTAGTGCCTGTGTTTTGACAAATCTAAATTTTTTAATAATGACACAACCTCTAGCAGAAAAACAGCTGCAGCTAAACAATTCATGGAGACGATGGGCCTATGCTTAAGGAAATATTTGTTCAGTATTTGCTGAAACACTGTCTTACTCAAGACTGTCTTACTTAATCGTCTTGGAGTATGTCATAGTCTGAAGAACAGACAGAAATCTATCTGGAATCTTCCCCAGGAGTTATCACAGGTGATGAGTTGGCGTGATTTCAATCACGTCAGAAACCACGCAACAATTTGATGTCTGAAAGACTGGTTAGTCACAAGCAGACAAAACAAAGCATGTCGGTGACATCTAAGGTGAGGACATTGTTGGTCTTTTTCTGGAACTATTGATATTGTACATAATGGATTTGTGTAATAAGACGTAACAATGAAGCAACATTATTACCATGAAGAGCTAAAGTTGTTGGTGTGAAAGCGTTAAGAAAATGAGCAGCTTCGTCAAAATCTGGACTTATTAAAAAATACAGCACATTCATCCATATAGTGTTAAGTGTTAGGTAAATCTTCACCAAAAAGAGTGACAGTGGTCCAGTACACTCAACAGGCTTTGCCTGCTGTAATTCCATTTCCTCCCTAGCATGAAACAAAATTATTTTCTAGGGCTTAAAAGACGTAAGTCTGAAATTACTGATGGAACGTTAGGAATTTTGGTTAGAGAGCCCCTATCTCGCCCTTATGCAAGCAGTTATTCGTCTTGGCAGTGATTTATAGAGTTTTTGGATGTCCTCCTGAGGGACACCATGCCAAATTCTATCCAATTGGTGTGCTAGATCATCAAAATCCTGAGCTGGTTGGTGGGGCCTGCCCAGAATGCTCCAAATGTTTTTAGTTGGAGAGATCTGGAGACTTTGTTGGCCAAGGTAAAGTATGGTAAACATGAAGACAAGCAGTAGACACTCTCAGTGCGCAGGCATTATTTTGCAGAAATGTAAGCCTAGGTCGGCTTACCATGAAGGACAACAAAACGGGGCACAGAATACCGTCGACGTATCGCTGAGCTCTAACGGTGTCACGGATAACGAGCAAAGGGATCCTGCTATGAAATTAAATGGCATACCAGGCCATCACTCCCAGTCGTCGGACTATATGGTGGGCGATAGTCAGATTCATATCTATGGTGTGCGTACTGTAAGACCTTTGGTACACACACCATCAGATTATTTGACTTGTCGCTCTAACGAAGTAGGCGAGTGTCAGCAATATGTCTCGTGGTCTTATCGTTGCGTGTTTATCTTCTGCCGTTAGGTCAGACGATAGAAATGCCACTTGCACGCTTAGAGTAGCAGATTGACGGTGACCAACTTTAAGCAGAACTTGATTCATTTTCACACACATTTATTAAAATAATAAAAAGCATAGAAATTACTTAACTTGATTCTGGATGCTGTTTACAATTGACAAACTGAAGTTCCTTTGGTCTAGGTATGTTAATCTTATTCTCACATATCTCTGATACTTGACAAAAGTGTCTATACATTTCTCTTCGTGGCTATGTACAGGAATATGATAATCTCATTAGGCGCAGACTGAAACTTGACTATAGACTGGTACAGACAAATGGAGACTGACTAATCAGAGGTCTGTACACTCGTTATAATACCTCGCGCATTCAGGTATCACTGCGCGAGTGTGATCCGCGAGGTGAAAAGGTTCTACGTTAGCAGCAATCTCCTTGGCTGCGTTACATATTAATACGCTGATCGGCGGAAGCAGAATTTGGTCTGTCTCTAAGACAGCGCCATCTCATTGTGCGGAGACGGACAAGCGCTGCGCCTGCGCTGTTGTGCTTAGCGGGGCGCGCTCTAGTGGGAAAGTTGTGTACGCACTGACTACGCGGAACTATGTACACAACAATATCCCACCGCTGTTTCAGGCGTCTGCAGATACGTCTTCGGCCTGGAATCTCATTGACTCGAGTATAATTGTCTTCAGTGACAAGCCCTGCTGCTTCGAATTGAGCCCAGATGACCAGTAAAAATGTGTCTGGAGACGCCCCAGACAGTAGTACGATACCAAACTGTCCGCCGCTATGCAACCTAACATCCTGGAGTGATGCTGCTCTTGGATGCAATTCATTTCACAGCAGGGCCTCTTTGGTTGTCATCTGCGACTCCATTAAAGCACACCTGTACATCAACGACATTCTATGGCCTGTTTTGTTACCGTTCATAGTAAGCTATTCTGGGCTTACATTTCAACAAGCAAATGCCTGCCCGCAAACGGCGAGAGTTTCTACTGCTTGTCTTCATGCTTGCCAAACTCTGCCTTGGCCAGCAAGGTCGCCAGATCATTCCTCAATGGAGAATGTTTGGAGCATTATGGGCAGGATCGTGATTTTGACGATATAACACTCCATTTCGACAGAGTGTGCCATCATATCCCTCAGGAGGACATTCAACAACTCTATCACATAATGCCAAGACGAATAGCTTCTTGTATAAGGGCCAGAGGTGGACCAATGTGTTATTGACTTGCTCAATTTGTGAAGTTATTTCTCTTGAATAAATCATCCAATTTTTCTCAAATTGTAATCCTTTTTTTTTTTTTTTTTTTTTTTTTTTTTCCTGTACATCACATCTAGCGATTTCCGCTCCAATCGGATAATTCCTTCGTGGTGTGTGGTTTCTCTTGTATCGGTTCTGTGTTTAACTGATGTGGCCTCTCCAAGTATTGAGCTGTCTGTAACTCTTCTCCCATGACGAACGTTCTTGGGGAATATCAGCCAGTGATCTCCAGCAATCTTCCACAGACATTTTTCCAGTCAGGCTGGTGGTATTCCCCATGGTCTGACTCTGTCTCTTGGACTCCATTCAAGAACCACTTTGTCCATCGGTCATCGCTTCTTTTGGCAACAAGGCCAGCCTATTGCCATTTCATAGTAGCTGTTCTCTCCAGGGAGTCTTTGACGTTGGTATGTGTTCTGAAGTTATATCCCCTTTTTGTCTTTCCTCGCTGTGTAGTTCTAAGTTTCTATCTCGTATATTAACAAGTGTCCAAATGTCACAGGTGTAAGCCAAACAGGGAGGAGATACTGATTAAAAATCCTTTTTTCAGTTTTACTGCTGTGTTTGACCTGACCATAGTTGAAAGTCTTTCAGATACTTGCCAGTAGACACACACTGAAGAGCCAAATAAACTGATACACCTGACTAATATCATGTAAGGCCCCCGCGAGCACACAGAAGTGCCACAACACGATGTGACATGGACTCAACTCATGTCTGAAGTAGTGCTGGAGGTAATTGACACCATGAATCCTGCAGGGCTGTCCATAAATCCGTAAGAGTACGAGGGGGTGGAGATCTCTTCCGAACAGCATGTTGCAAGGAATCCCAGATATCCTCAATAATGTTCATGTCTGGGGAGTTCGGTGGCCAGCGGAAGTGTTTAAACACAGAAGAGTGTTCCTGGAGTCACTCTGTAGGAATTCTGGACGTGTGAGGTGTCGCATTGTCCCGCTGGAATTGCCTAAGTCCGTCGGAATGCACAATGGACATGAATGGTTGCAGACGATCAGACAGGATGCTTATATACGTGTCACCTGCAAGAATTGTATTTAGATGTATCAGGAGTCCCATGTCATTCCAACTGCATATGTGCCACGCTATTAGAGAGCCTCCACCGACTTGAACAGCCACCTGCTGACATGCAGGGTCTATGGATTCATGAGGTTTTCTCCATCCCAGTAAACATCCATCCACTCGATACAATTTGAAACAAGACTCGTCCGACCAATCAACATGTTTCCAGTCATCAACAGTTCAATGTCGGTGTTGAATGGCCCAGGCGAGGTGTAAAGCTTTGTGTCGTGCGGTCATCAAGGGTACACGAGTGGACCTTCGGCTCCGAAAGCCCATATTGATGATGTTTCGTTGTCTTGAGCACGTTAGGATGACGGGGCTCCTATGACCTTGACGGTGCACTATTTTGTTAGAATGAAGGTAAGCGAGGTTCTAGATATATTTTTATTTCTTTACAGTCACATTAAATAAATAGATAATATAATATAATACACAAAAGTAACTCTTTTAGCGTTCACAGGTTAGTGCTTAAAAATCTATGTTAATTGAAACGTGGAAATGTGTCTTCAATTTTGTTTTCTTTCAAAAGGTGAAATATTTCCTACATACTATTAGCTCTCACATTTTTATTATGAGCAATTTTGAAGTATTCTTTTAAATACAGACATTTAGTTTCCAGCTCTGCTTGGTAACATCTTCATAATAAATTTCAGCAAATTCTTTGCAGCTTTGTCTCAGCTCTTCGGAATTCAGAGTTTTCAAGCAAAAAAAAAAAAAAAAAAACCAAAACGTTGACTAATGTTCTCATATGAACTTAATCATTGTTTAGATGAACGCACAGGTTATCAGTTATGGAGAGAAAAGTTTCGACTTTGAATTTCTGTTTTTCATTCATTTGTACTGACAGTTCAGAGCCATCAACGAACTCTGGCATGAGCTTCTACCTTTTGTCCTTTGAGATAGGTCCTTATAAACAGATTCCAGGTTTCTTTTTTTGGCGGATGATTAGAAGTCATCAAATTTACCCTGAGGTTAACGATAAAATCATCAGGTGAAGTGAACAAATTAGTTGCAATGTGCAGTGTTATTGTTTTTTTCTGAAGATAATTACTTGTTTTGTCTATGCTTTCTAATATAGAGCTCCAAATTTCTGTTAGCATAATAAATTATAGCTTTCCCATTTTTCTGGACAGACTAAGGGCTTCGTCTATAATTTCTCTTGCCTATTCTGTATCTTCTGTGATGGGTATCAAAGTATCTATAATTTGTTTGCAACTTTCATGCAAGGTACTTACTGCATCAGCTCGGGCTGACCATTTGGTTTGTGAAAGACTTAAAGTAAAGTTTTTTGAACCTAAATGTTCTTTCAATATATTCCATCGGTAGGTAGAGCTCCACAAAAAATTGTGCACTTTCTGAACCTTTTCAAAAAACTTTGTTGCCTCTGGTTAAGACCCAGCAACTTGGACACCTATCTCATATAGTGAATGTCCCACACATGGTACAAAGGTAGCAAATTTACATTTCTCCTTGATTCTTGCTTGTAGACCAATATACTTCCCCAACATATTTGAAGTGTTCACATAGCTTTGTCCTCTGCAATCTTTTATGGGAATATCATGATTCCCTAAAAAACAGAAGATGGTTTCCGCTAAATACTCAGATTTATGGTCTTCAATTAAGTATAAATTTCAGGAACCTTTCAACCCATAAACGCGATCTTTTACATATCGAATTATAAAAGTTAGCTGCTCAACATGAGGCAGATCGGGCGTACTGTCAACGCTAATGGAAAAATATTTTGTTAATTTAACCGCATTTATAATTTTTTTAGGACCTGTTTTCTCATTACGTCAATAAACTCATTTTAAATATTCGCTGATGTGAAGTGTTACCTTTTGCAGGACTGCCAAATTTTTGTTAGTGATTTGCAAGAAATGGATTGAATTCACTTAATAATTGCACACATCCCATATAACTTCCATTGTCGGGAGGTCCTAGGATTTCATAGTCACCTCGAAGTGTAAGCCCTCTAGGATGCCAAAAATTTTACAACAGCTACAGTCCGTGTAAGTACATTTCTCTAGTAATCCTCTTTTTTTTATGTTGAGATAATAAGTCTACGTCTATTCTGCCAACCGCTTTACTTCGTGCCAGATAAGTCATCATAGATTGCCTATGTGCTGGGCTATTTTCATATGTTAAAATTATGTCATTAATGTGCTTCCAATCATTACATCCCATCGGAGAGTGTAGATTTATGTCATAAGGGTTAAATAAACAGCATGAAAAACAAAATACATAGTTTTGGAAGGCGAGTACAACAACCATTTTCTTTCGATGCGTTCATTGTACTTTAATTTGCAAATATATAACTCTTTGTTGAAATATCTAATTACTGATTTATTACCATCTTTGTAGGCTCTGGATGCCTCGGAAAAGACAGATTCTTTATTTTGAAAATATAAAGGTCACTTACAAATTAAAATTTTGCGATTTCTTTCTGCGAAATTTTCATGGAAATAATCAGCGGAATCGTGTGATATTTCATCTGGGTTGGAAAACTGTTGTTCAACTGACTCAGCTGTCGGTGTTGGTGAAGTCACTGAAGTTGTTGCACTTTCGTCATAGGGACCGTCGCTTTCTGATTCAGCCACTTTTCTTAAGTTGGTAGAAATCTGAAACTGGTGTAAAACATGAGGATTCAGAAATTCCCACAACTTGTGATCGACACGACTCATCCTGTGGAACATTTATTATTTGATTGCTACTTACAGAAGTTGCTCCAGTAGTAGTAGTAAAATATACTGTTAATTTTGGTAACTTCTGATGTACAGCTTTTTTCCGTTTTACAGATCCACTAGGATATGACCGTTTCGGCATTTTATATTATAATTCAGTATTCATTTTTATATCGAAAATAGTAGCTAACACAAAACAAAACAGGCATACGACGAGTTAATCAAAGAATACCTCTGAGCACAGTCAGTAACAACTATTAAGAAAACAAACGTCACAACACCGCATACAAATACAGAGGAATTCCCGATCGTCGAGTCGGTTTATTTAAGTCGGTCGGTCACGTTTAATTTTATGTAGCTATTCGCTCCGGGCAGAACTGTGCACTGCGCAAAGCTAATAAGCAAGTAATTATTGTAGTCAGTCATTATCGTTGGATTTTTTAGAAATAAATTTGTTTTTCAGTAATAAATATCGTTTATCATATGGTGAATTAGGGGACCCCTATCGATTGTGGGGCCCTGGGCACGTGCCCAGTGGGAAAAAGGGGCCTGCTTTTGACACTTCGAACGATTCCCTTCAGTCTCGTTGGTCCCGTTCTTGCCGGATCTTTCTCCAGCCGCAGCGATGTCGGAGATTTGATGTTTTACCGGATTCCTGATATTCAAGGTACACTAGTGAAATGGTCGTACGGGAAAATCCCCACTTCATCGCTACCTCGGAGATGCTGTGTCCCTTCGCACGTGCGCCGAGTATAACACCACTTCAAACTCACATCTTGACAGCCTGTCATTGAAGCAGCAGTAAGCGATCTAACAACTGCGCCAGAGAATTGTCTTATACAGAGGGGTCCAAAAAAATGTATCCACTGTTTAAAAGTCCGTAACTTGCAAACTAATTGACGTAGTTGTCTCATTTTTGATTAAAGTCTAGTTTAAAGTCCAACTTAAATTTATCACTGTAGGTGTTCGAAATGGTCACCATTAACTTCCACAGACAAACGATGCCGACGAACTGCAGCACGAACTACTGACTGCAACGTGTTCATTTGGATATTTGCACATGAATATACGATGGATTCTCGAAGTTCATCCAATGTGCGTGGCTTTTGCCGATAAACGATGACTTTAGTGTTCCCCACAGGTAAAAGTCCAGAGGAGTTAGGTCTGGGGAACGTGGTGGATACTCCACAGCACCTCTATGGCCTATCCATCTTCCTGGTAGATTTTCGTCGAGATACGCCCTAACACGATTTTGGTAGTGGGCTGGGACACCATCTTGTTGAAACTAACTCTTCCGTCTCCATACAAGTCTCGGATGCCAGGTAAAATGGATATCTGAAGCGTCTGAAGGTACACCTCACTGGTAACTGTGCCGTCAAAGAAGAATGGCCTAATCAAGCCCTGGTAAGACAACCCACACCACACATTTACTCCTGGCAAATTCACAGCTTTGTCTACATGGACGTTCGGATTTTCGGCGGCCCAGTAGATGCAATTGTGGCGATTTACTGTACCATTGAGTTTGAACTGTGCCTCATCAGACCACGCAATCATCTCTGCAAACTCTTCATCGTTGCGCACCATGTTAGTAAACCACTTGCAGTACTCCATTCTACGATCTGGGTCGTCCTCGTTCATTGCATATAGCAATCGTGGGATGTAGCCCTTCCACTTTCCTGTTTTCAAAATTCGCCGAACACTTGAGCGACTCACTCCAGTTTTACGGGCACACTGTCTCACAGACTTCTGTGATGAGCGAGTGAATTGTTGTAACACACGATGGGAGTTAGCTGGACTTGTTACTGTTACAGGTCGTCCAGATCGCTGTTTGTGTAAATATTTAACACAGCCTTCGGCTTCAAATTTGTCTCGAATGCGACGAATCGTTAAACGTGTCGGTGGCTCTGTTTGATACTCATTTCGCCATTGCCATTGAACCTCATTAATGTTTTCGTACTTAAAATACCACTTCAAAACTGACTTCCTTTCATCGAATGTAAGCCTGGCGCCAGCCATGTTTACTCGAGTAACTAGGTGCAACTAAGAACAAAACACTGACTATCTGGCGACTGTCATCTGACAAAACAAAACAACTCAATGCAACGCTTGTGTGGCGATTGCCGGAACTCCAAACTACACTCCTGGAAATTGAAATAAGAACACCGTGAATTCATTGTCCCAGGAAGGGGAAACTTTATTGACACATTCCTGGGGTCAGATACATCACATGATCACACTGACAGAACCACAGGCACATAGACACAGGCAACAGAGCATGCACAATGTCGGCACTAGTACAGTGTATATCCACCTTTCGCAGCAATGCAGGCTGCTATTCTCCCATGGAGACGATCGTAGAGATGCTGGATGTAGTCCTGTGGAACGGCTTGCCATGCCATTTCCACCTGGCGCCTCAGTTGGACCAGCGTTCGTGCTGGACGTGCAGACCGCGTGAGACGACGCTTCATCCAGTCCCAAACATGCTCAATGGGGGACAGATCCGGAGATCTTGCTGGCCAGGGTAGTTGACTTACACCTTCTAGAGCACGTTGGGTGGCACGGGATACATGCGGACGTGCATTGTCCTGTTGGAACAGCAAGTTCCCTTGCCGGCCTAGGAATGGTAGAACGATGGGTTCGATGACGGTTTGGATGTACCGTGCACTATTCAGTGTCCCCTCGACGATCACCAGTGGTGTACGGCCAGTGTAGGAGATCGCTCCCCACACCATGATGCCGGGTGTTGGCCCTGTGTGCCTCGGTCGTATGCAGTCCTGATTGTGGCGCTCACCTGCACGGCGCCAAACACACATACGACCATCATTGGCACCAAGGCAGAAGCGACTCTCATCGCTGAAGACGACACGTCTCCATTCGTCCCTCCATTCACGCCTGTCGCGACACCACTGGAGGTGGGCTGCACGATGTTGGGGCGTGAGCGGAAGACGGCCTAACGGTGTGCGGGACCGTAGCCCAGCTTCATGGAGACGGTTGCGAATGGTCCTCGCCGATACCCCAGGAGCAACAGTGTCCCTGATTTGCTGGGAAGTGGCGGTGCGGTCCCCTACGGCACTGCGTAGGATCCTACGGTCTTGGCGTGCATCCGTGCGTCGCTGCGGTCCGGTCCCAGGTCGACGGGCACGTGCACCTTCCGCCGACCACTGGCGACAACATCGATGTACTGTGGAGACCTCACGCCCCACGTGTTGAGCAATTCGGCGGTACGTCCACCCGGCCTCCCGCATGCCCACTATACGCCCTCGCTCAAAGTCCGTCAACTGCACATACGGTTCACGTCCACGCTGTCGCGGCATGCTACCAGTGTTAAAGACTGCGATGGAGCTCCGTATGCCACGGCAAACTGGCTGACACTGACGGCGGCGGTGCACAAATGCTGCGCAGCTAGCGCCATTCGACGGCCAACACCGCGGTTCCTGGTGTGTCCGCTGTGCCGTGCGTGTGATCATTGCTTGTACAGCCCTCTCGCAGTGTCCAGAGCAAGTATGGTGGGTCTGACACACCAGTGTCAATGTGTTCTTTTTTCCATTTCCAGGAGTGTATTAACACTACCAAAGATGAGACAACTCCGTCAATTAGTTTGCCAGTTATGGACTTTTAAACAGTGGATATATTTTTTTGGACCCCTCTGTATAGGCGTTGCCGACCGCAGCGCTGTAGCGCCGTATTCTACCTGTTTTCATATCTCTGTATTTGAATATGCATGCCTATGCCAGTTTCTTTGGAGCTTCAGTGTATGAGCAATGCAGCCTGCTATAATATGGAAAAGCAGGGAACCAGGAGAAAAATGCTCCTATTGGAACACAGAAAAGGCTAATATGCTCGTCTTTAAAAGACTCTGACAGGAAAGTGGGGCACCAGCTGCTTCTGTCCTCACTTCGCCTTCCTCACCAAAAATTTCGGCATCCATACATATTGGCGTTTTATTTTTGTGCTGAAAGAGAGTAGCAGTGATACAATGATAGTGGAAGAGTGAGGAGACACTATTAGTGTGAGAGAGAAAGTGGCAGCGAAAGAGAGATGGATGAAGACAAAAGCAGTGAGAGCCAAAGAGTGAGAAGATAGTGATGGTCAGTGAGAAACAGTGAAAATAAAAGGGAAGGAGAGATAGATGCAGATAGTAGCACTGGGACCAAAAGAGAGAAGAGACAGTGGAAATGAAAAAGGGAGATGAGTGGACAGTTTTGGTTCTCTCAGACCAGCGAACTTTAACATGATAAAGTTTGCCCACATCCCCTATAGCCACATTTTTAAGTTTCCCAGTCTAGGGGACAAAACCCTGGACAAACCATGCCCAAGGTCATGTGTGCAGAAGAGTCTGGTGGCTGAAGAAGAAAGGTTGGTTGATTTGGGGGAGGGGACCAAACAGCGAGGTCACCGGTCCTATCAGATTAGGGAAGGATGGGAAAGAAAGTCGGCAGTGCCCTTTCAAAGGAACCATCCTGGTATCTGCTGAAGCGATTTAGGGAAATCGTGGAAAATTTTAATCGGGATGGCCAGATGCACATTTGAACTGTTGTCCTCCTAAATACGCGTCTAGTGTGCTAACCACTGTGCTGGCTCACTCGGTGAAGAGAAAGACAGCAGACTGTAAATGAGAAAGAAAAAGACAGTTGCAATGGGAGAGAAAAAGAATGGGGCAAAGAAGATGGCAGTGTGACAGACAATGAAAGAGGCAGAGAAGGAGACAGTGGTAAGGAAGAGAGAGAAAGGGATGTAGGCAGTGACAGGGGGAGAGACAGTCAGGAGAAAGAGCCGATGGGAGAAAAAGGAGGTAGTAGGAGGGGAACATATATAGAAAGCGGTAGTGAGAGGGAGATGCTGAGAATGAAGGTTTCACTACAAAGAGAGACTGAGTAAAAGAATTCAGAATGTTCTGTCTCAAAGTAGTGTGAAGAGATTCATATGCCAAAATTTTTGGTGAGGGAGGTGGAATCAGGATTGAGGCACCTGATTTCCAAGTCCTAAAGAGAAAGATATTCGACTTTTTTGTGCTCTGACAGGAGCATTTTTCAGCTGGTATTTTGTATGTTTGAATATGACACATGATGCTCTAATCTTCGTAACTACTGATACTGTATTACATAAAAGAACATTCGCGATACAGTACATAGTTAAATAGTTTACGTTGTTTTATAGTTATTATGTCTATTTACTTGTTTCTTCTTCGTATGTGTGATGATGCTTTTTACGAGATCTAATTGTGTCATGGATTTTGAACACTTGCACACTGATATTAGAAATGCGAAAATATCTCACTGTTTGTGTCTGAGTTGTTTAAGCTCATCGCATTGAATGCTCTGTCAAACTCTCGGTCCGCTAAGTATTTGTTAACAGTCATGCTTTTGGAGCGCTCTTCTGTAGCCTAATGTAGAAACCTTCAGTGTTCTCCTGACATGTCTGCTCTATCCTCTGCATTGCTCGTTACCTATGCGAAACGATTGTTTTCTTTTCTTCTAAAGTATGTTTCTTCTTCATGTACACTGTGCTAGTATTTCGAATAACGATCATTGGCATAACGATGTGAATCTATCTATGTTGATGTACTTAGGAATGACATTGCTGTCTGTCACCATCCAAATTTGTCATTCAGGCTAGTTGTTGTGTTTACCATGTGAAACTATCGTTTTGGATATCAGGTTCTATTTCTTGTTCTATTTTGAGTGGTGTCTTCTTTCGGTGTGTTTCGTCATTGTTCAGTAGCTTCACTGTATTTCCTGTGCCATATACATATATCTGTTAGAGCCCTTCTTGTTCTTCTTTTTTGCTGGAGCTGCTGATCTCAGTAGTTTTAATTCTTGAAATGATAAATAAACTAACCTCTGGCTACAAGGATGATTTTTCATTTCTTTATTGTGCTATCGATTTCACGAATACCAGCCCCATCTTCAGATGCACCTAACGTCCAATCTGTGTTAGGTATATTTCCTTGGGATCGCAGTTTGCTGTCACCGACGATCAACAATACATGCAACGAAACCTTTTTCTGCTTTATCTTCCAGTACAATTGGCGATTTAAAATAGTCATCGGTAAAGATGAACCCACAAAGTGGATTGTCATATTGCATCACTGATCTGTGGACTGCTTCCTGTGACAGAAGCAAAGATGTGTACGTGTCTGCTCTGAAAGCGGCATTGCCGAAATGGCATCAGCGAAGGAAGTAAACTTAAGTACTCAGTATGCTGAGTTGAATCGCTTTGCGCAGAATGGAGAATATGAAAGAGCTCTGAAGTCTGCTAATAAAAGTAAGATACCTGTATTAGCCATCTCTTTTGTTACTTTGAGCTGACCTTTCACTTAATAACCATATGGACTCGCTGTACAGTGTCTCTTATATTTGTTGTGTTTAATTTCCACAGTCTTGCAACACGCCCCAGGCGAAGAAAAAGCCTTTCATTGCAAGGTCGTGTGCTTCATTAAACTTGACAAGTTTCAAGAGGGTTTGAAAGCAATTACTAACCAAAGTAACCTCTCCTCGTAAGTAATTCAGTTAATTGACACCATTCTAATTGTGTGTTCTTGCTATCGTTAAGCATTGAAATATGTCAGGGGAACGAAATTGAACGTATATACGATGTGTACCTGTATTTCTGAGTGAAGAAATTAATTTACAAATTTAATCAGGTCTACTAGAGCTATAGGAAAGGGACAGATCCAGCGGAATAGTTTCCCCATAAAAGTGAACTCTCAAAATGGTCTTATCAAGTAATGTCATGGGACCATTAGTGCCATTGTTTTCTCTCTCTTCCCTTCGCATATAGTTTTACCAGTTTTGGCAGTTAAATGTTTACTATTATTTACACTTCCATATTCAGCATACCGAGATGCAAAATGTGGTTTAAGGTACAAGCTTGTGTATACCAAACTGTTATTTTGGTATGCTCACAGCACACTTCACAATTAACTTTAGAAATAGAAGGCTGGTGCTCGTTTTTTTTTTTTGAACTTTTATATTCTGGGAAATAATGTAGGAATGACCCCAGTATTTGTACTGTATTGCTTTATTTATGGGAAATGTATTAAACAGTTGCAGGACTTCCATTAGGTTCGGAGTATTGCAATATAGCCTTTTCAATGAGTTTTTGTCAAATCAACGAATAACTGTAATATATACAGAGCCTGTGGAAGCTAAGTGGTTCATTGAAGAGCCTTAAAAATCATGGTGGTCTCAGAGGTTTCTGAAAGATGGGTACCAGTTGACCTTGGGTTGAAGTATATTGAACCAATTACCTCTCATAGTCTGTTTCTCAGCCTTAGGATTTTTCTTTACAAAATAATTTGCAGCCTCAGTGGTAAATATAGAAGTGATGCCTTTTGTTTTGCTGAACTCTGAAATAACTTAACTGGCACTGAGTGATTTCAACACCTGGTCTTGGTGTTTTCAGTCTTAAGACAGGTATAAAGGACCTCTCACTGCTAATCTGTCCTGTGGAAGTATCTTCGTCTCTACACAGCTACACTCACTCAAAACTGCTTGCTTACTAAATTACCAAACTGAGTATTTCTTGATGCCTCAGAATGTATCATACCAAGCAGTCCCTTCTCTTATGTTGTACCATAAATGCCTCTTTTTCATAATCTGATTCAGTAGCTCGTAATTAGTTATTTAATCCACACATCTGATCTTCAATATTCTCCTGTAACACCATATTTAAAACTCTTCTGTCTCCTCTAGTCGCCTATGTTTCAGTTGTATGTAAGGCTACAACCCAGACAAATACCTTCACAGAAGACATTCTAACACTTAAATTTATATTCAGTGTTAACACATTCCTCCATTCTAATCAGGATTTTATACACTCTTTACTTCTGCCATCAGTATTCTTGTGCCTAAATGTCCAAAAACCATCCACTACTTCCCATATCGCATTTCCAAGTATAATTCTCTTAGCACCACCTGTCTTCATTCAAATACGCTTCTTTGGTAGCATTTTCATATTGTTGTTCCATCTTATCACCTCCTTTCCAGGCAATATCCATTCCATTCACATGATCTAAATCATCTGCAGTCTAATAGAATTAAAGTGTCATTGGCAAACCTAAAAGTTCCCTGTAGTTTAATTCTATGTCCAGTTTTGTACACAGTTTCCCTTACTGCTTGTATGTACAGATTGAAAATGGGGATGGGGTGCAACTATGTTCACTCCAGTTCCTGTATAAGTTGTCTATAGCTGCACCCTCCTGCCCCAAATTTTCCTTGACAGTTTCATAATTTCAAAGTGTTTGCCAGTCAGCATTAACAAACGTCTTTTCTAGGACTACATATTTATAAATATAGGCCAGTTTTGTTGTTGGTGGGTATCCCAGACAACTTAATAACTCTGAGGGAATGTCTCTATTCCAAGTGTGATGGTTTGGGCATAGTATTTTTACTGTTCTCTGAAATTCTACTAGCAGTCTTGCATGCCCCATATCTTCTTTATCCACTTCTTCCCTTTCCATAACTTCTTAAAGTACCTTTCCTTAATAAAGTGATTCTGTGTGTTTCCTCCACACAGCCTTCCTTTTCTGTGATTGGTATTTTAATTTTCCACTACTCATATTTAGAAGAGAAATTGTCAGTACAACCAACAATATATTGGCGTATTCATTTCAGCATAATATATCCTTTAAGGTTGCAGAGTTACGTGATTTTGAAAGTAAGTTTACACTTTAGACAAGGTCAGGTCTCTACATATATACACCATATTTCCAATTGCTTCTGAGCAGTAACTCCAACTTTTGTTTTCTGAGTCTGTGGTATTTTATTATTTGCATTCTTCAATAAATGAATGTTTCAGTGAATTCTTTGCATGTGCTTTCTGACTTATTTTCATTACATCATCATCAAAATGTTAAGTTTCCATGATACTGCTGATAACAGAAAAGCACTGAAATGCTTGTTAACATCTTTGAGCTTGTGTGGGACCATACAAATTCCCATTTCAGCCTGCCAGCTTCACCAGTGTTATCCTTGTATCCTTCTGGTTGTTGCACGCGAATCATTTATTCTAATTAATCAACCAAAAATGTGAGTGTATCAAATTGCATCATGTACATTTTCTTGTTTGCAGCTTTACTGAAAAAATTGAGCTTAACTTTGGTACTGGTCCAGACATCTATGTAGTTTCTATTAAAGGATTACATCTCTGCAAGGAATGATTGTTTCCTTCCTTAATCAAGATTCTCCATCATATTCTATTAAATACAAGGCAATAAATTCATTGAATGAGTGTAATCTTTATGATTTCTTATGAAATATATGATCTAGATCATCACATAATGTATTTTTATTTATTATGATATATCAGCTACTGTCATCAGTTATGTAACGAAGCTGAAAGGAGGTTAAGAATGAGAAGGGTCAGTTATGCATTACAATTCAAGAAAAGTAAAAATCCCCCCTCCAAAACATGGAACTATTGAACAAAGTTGCAGTAAAACCTATGGGTAAGTGGCAGTAACAGCTCACTCGACTCAGCAGCACTACAGAAAAAAATGCAAGCTAAAAGGTGGCACTATTGGGGAATACTTTCAAAAAATGTAATGTTTGCTGACGACGAGTAGGTAGGTAGATGGTACAAATACATGCATATCTGACACAGCCAGGTGAATAGTGGAACAGGCTGGTTTATAGCCAATGCCCTGATGGACTTCTCTACCACTGATTCTTTTGTAGGCTTTAGAATATTCTGCAAATTCTTGGACAACTCAATTTTTTACAACAAAAATGTAGAAAATGATCTCACACTGTAAATTTTTGTGCCTTTAGTTACCCCATTGCTTATTTTTCATAGGTTTGTGGGTGGTTTGGGTCCTTATCATTATAGATAACAACTCGTCGATCCACTTGTTAAAACAATGAGCACATTTGTTGTCACACTTCAGATATACGTCATTACACATCGAAAGTATCACATAGACAGAACATAATGACCACCTTGGCCCAAAGAGTTTTTGCACCCAGAGATGTTATGGCACATCAGTGTTGCCACAGAGTCCTTCTCCCCCCCCCCCCCCCCCCCCCCCGCAGTGCGGAGCATGAGGCTCTTGCTGTTGTGGGGGGAGGAGGGTGCAGGTGTCGTGCCGTCTTCGTCTGGAGGGGGAACTGGGTGGGGTGGGGCCGGGTTTCGAGCCCTTTTGGATGGAAAAATGTAATGACAGTGCCACACCAGTGGGAGTATGCGGCGACCGGTTTGTGAGGTGACAGGGGGTGGGGGGAATAGACGGAGACACGTGGTACAACATGTACAGTGTCCCCAGGGCGCCAATGAAAGATTGAATGAGGGAAGGATCGGTGAGGAGTGGAGAACGGAAAGTTCGAAGGTTTCATTGTCGGCAGAGTGGGGGGGGGGGGGGAGGGGGGATGACTAAGAGAATTATTTGTGGTAGTTACACAGATGTCAGATGGTGAAAAGTGTGAGACGTCGATGGAGACAGTAGTGGGTTGTTGAATGTCGGGTGAGAAGTGTGTGACGGGCGTAGCAGGAGAGGGTGTGGACCCCGGACTCTGCCCAGTGAGGGTTCCCGGTGTTGGGGAAGGGGGCGTGGCCGGCGCATCGTCCCTTGAGGAGGCGGCGGTGTGGAGGCCGTTGTCCGATGTGGTCGGTGGCGTCGGGTCGCTGGAGGTGTTGTCTGCGGTGACCCACGCCAGCTTGAGTCGAGACACTGACACTGTCAAGGGTTTGCCTTTGATACAGATGTCGAATGTATTCGACAAGCGCCTAAGTACCCTGTAAGGGCCTGTGTATGGGGGTTGCAGGGCGGCGTGCACTGTATCGTCCCTAAGCATCACAGCTTCACACGCGGCCAACTGCTGGTGCACGAATGTTTCAGGTGGAGTGTGCGCTTTTGGAGCGGGTGCTCTCTGCGCTCATATCGTCTGTCATATGTTCTCGATTAGCAAGGGCTATTCGATGGTATCTTGGAGCAGTGAAAGCTCGACAAACTCGGCTGGTAGGGTCAACGGCTCGCCATAGAGCAGTTCGGCCACCGAGCACTGCAAGTCATCTGCATATACAGAACGGAGGCCTAGCAGTACCCACGGGAGGGTGTGTAACCACCGTTCCTCGTGGCACATTAGTGCTGTCTTCAATGTGCGGTGCCATCGTTCCACTAACCCGTTTGATTGGGGGTGGCAGGCTGTCACGCAAATGCGGCTGACACCGAAGAGCTCGCACATTTTTGTGAAAAGGACAGCCTTGAATTGACAGCCTTGGTCTGTAGTAATGGTTTCGGGGCAGCCGAAACGTGCGACCCATGTGGAGAGGACAGCGTTGGCGACTGTTTCGGCCAAAATATCAGCTAGAGGGTTTGCCTTGACTCATCTAGTTGTTCTGTCAATAAAAGCAAGCAAGTATCGGTAACCATCTACCTGGGGAAGGGGGCTGACAATGTCGATGTGGATGTGGTGGAGTCTGCCAGAAGGAGAGTGAAAGACGCCTGAGGGGGGCGTGCGGTGGCGTCTGGCTTTGGACCACTGGCATGAAAGAAAAGTGCGACACCAGTCGCAACAATCTTTGCGAAGCGAAGGCCATACGAAACGCTCGACGATGATGTGCATAGTTGCGCGAATGCTCGGGTGCGCGAGACTGTGCAGTGCATCAAACACTGAGCGACGCAAAGAGGAGGGGACAAGGGGACGTGGCACGCCAGTGTAAGTGTCACACCATAGCTCCGAGCGTGTGCCGTGGCTTGTCTTACACGCCGGCCGCCGAGAGTGGTTATAGTCAGATAAAAGGCTCGCCAAGGAGTCGTCATTTGTTTGCGCTCGAGCAAGAGCATCGAAGTCGATTGAGGAAGATATGCCCGAGATCTGGGAGAAATAATCAGCAGCTATGTTGTCGGATCCTCGAACGTATTGTACATTAGTTGTGCATTGTGAAATGAGGTCGAAATAACGGAACCTCCTAGGAAGTGGGTCGGCTGGAGGGTTTGTGAGTGCTTGGGCGAAAGGTTTGTGGTCTGTAAAGATCATGAGGGAACGTCCCTCGATGTCTTCGTGGAAATATCTAATGGTTTCGTAGACAGCTAAGAGCTCTCTGTTGAAAGCGGACTATTTGCGCTGAGAGGGGGAAAGTTTTTTTGAAAAGAAATTAAGACGTTGCACCACCTCTCCTCTGTGTTGTTGAAGTACTGCGCCGATAGATATTTCGCTAGCGTCTGTGGTGAGCGAAAGTGTTGCATCCAGGTGTGGATGGGCAAGCGTGATGGCTTCCGCGAGTGCGGTTTTCAGTTTTTTGAAAGACGCGTGCATGACCCCTGTCCATGGCACGCACCGGTCGCCTGATGTTTGCAGCCCGCACAGTGTGTCTGTGAGTGGGACCTGTAGTTCGGTGGCTCTAGGGATGTGGCAGAGGAAAAAATTGATCATTCCTAATAACCGGCGGAGTTCATGGTATGTTTCTGGTATCGGTAGCTGTTTGATAATGTCTATTTTCTCTTGTGTGGACCGGATACCATTGACTGAAACTGTGTGTCCCAGCAAAACAACAGAATCCTGTCTGTTTGCATTTGTCTTTGTTGACGATTACATCGTGTCAAACAGTGCCCGGATGTGAAGCTCATCTTTCTCCCCAGAGGAAGAAAAGATCAAAATGTCATCCAGGTACATGTAGCAGAAAGGTAGGGGTCATAACACTGTGTCTAAGAACCTCTGCCAGGTTTGGGCGGCGTTTTTCAATCCGTAAGGCATGTAAACTTATTCGAAGAGGCCGAAGGGTGTGGTGATGGCGGTTTTAGGGATATCTTGTTCGTACATTGGTATTTGGTGATACGCTTTCTCACAGTCTACTGCACTGAAAATTTTAGTGCCTGCCAGCTGAGAAGCGAAGTCCTGAATGTTCGGTACTGGATAATTGTCCATGATTGTGCGGTCATTGAGTCGTCTGTAGTCGCCACAGAGTCTGTAGGAACCATCCTTCTTCGTTGTGAGATGAATTGGTAACGACCAGTCACTGGAGGATGGGCGTACAATGCCTGCTTTTAATAGGTCTGAGACGATTGCTTTCGCCGCTCTGAGTTTGTGTGGATTCAGGCGTCGCGTTTGGTGTCTGTCCAGAGGGCCCTCAGTCATATTGAGTTTGTGGCATGCGCCACTTGTGATTGATAACATGCTACGCGCGGGGTTCGTAGTTAGCGTTCGAACACTCGTGCAATGAGTCAATGATTTGAGCGCACGCCGGTTTGTTCGAAGAGCGAATACCTCGAAGTGAGACAAGTTCTGATTTCATGCTCTGTAATGTTTGTTTGGTATGCTTGATAAGGGAGGTGAGCTTGGCCTGCGTTTGCTTGAGTTCACTGATTTCTTGTCATTGTAGTAGCATGTCGCAACTTTTACTAGTTAACTTGGCCGCAAGAAGAGCACTGCAATAGTGAAATGTCAATGTTTGTTGACCGAATGGGTGATAGACGCAGTGGCCATAAGGGCGATAGTCTTTTGCGAAGGTTGGTGGACTAGTGTCCTTCGCGGAATGTCTAGCAAAAATTTGTGGTGTCGCTGAAAGTCAATGCCTAAGACCGGACAAGTCACCCGTGCCACATGAAAAGTCCACGAAAACTCAAGTCTTTTGACAGTTTGAGCGTTAAAAGGCGCCATACCTGACACTTTGATATGAGAGTCATTAGCTGCGTGTAACAGTTTGGGCGAGGAAGTTAACACGGTAGGTGCGAGAGCTGGGGGTATTACACTCGTATCATCTCCATTGTCATTGAGGAATTTAGTTCCTGAGGCGAGGTCAAGAGCGAATAGACAACTGTCGGTGCTTACCGTGTTAGATGCTGTTGCTGCTGTAAGGCGTATTTTTTCCTGTGCGTGCAATGCTGCACTTATGGTGCCTCACGAGCTGTTTTTCCCACCACGCAAGGGCTGCCACATTTCCTGGCTGCGTCGCTAAAGTTGGTGTGGAACCAACACAGCGGCCAGGCTACATTAGGTGGGGGTGATGTAGAACTCCTGGTGTTGGCTGTGTCCATTGTGGAGCGCTGCAGTGTGGTGTCAGTTGTCATTGCAGATGTCGTGGAGGCTGTATCTGGTTACTCGCGACGGTGGGCGGATGTCACCACTGCTGTAGTGTGAACGCTGAGGAAGCGAGCTCGCCTGAATCCTGGAAGGGGAACGGGGGGGTGGCGTGCTGTTGAGATCGCTACCCTCACTCTTCATGCTGTGCGCTCACCTGTTAATAATCCTGAAAGCTCGATCCGCGACCGAAAGCTTCTCATCCAAAGTGCTGTTGGTGAGCGGCAGGAGCTGTAGTTGTAATGCTTCCGGCATTTTGACAAGCCACATCGACCATAACACTGTATCGGGTAGCAAATCCACAGGTGCGAGGGCGTGGAGTCGTCGCCATAGTCCGGATGAGGTGAGGTCGGCAGGTGTTCCTCGTGAATGATATGATGAATAATCTCATCTGGAGCTCGAGAAAGTCTTTCACAAATGAGTCTTTTCGCGTTCGTATATTTCGGTGAAGGCGGCGGGCTGATAACAATGTCGCTGATCAAATCCAAATGGTAATGCAAATGTCCCACCAAACACTTGAAGCGTGATTCTTCTGAGTCAATGCCTGTGGCGGCGAAAATAGAGTTGACTAACGCGAACCATGTGTTGGGTCGCATTTTTGCGAAAGTCAGCAGTTTAGGTAACTTAGTTGGTTTGGAATCCACGACCACTGGGTGTGTAAGAGCCACAGGTGTGGGAGCAGTAAATATGGCGTCTGCCGGGGGGGGGGGGGGGGGGTAGGCCCTGTGCCCCGTAAACTGCTACACCCCTCGGATTGGTCGTTATTGCTGTCTGATCTCTAGCAAAAGAAAAGTGGTTGAGGTACTAGGAGAGGTCACATTCACTATACACTGTTGAGTTCGATCAGAAAATTGAGGCTGTGCGTAGCCAGGTGTGGAACCAATTCGCGGCGTGGATGATGTAGCAGCCGTGTAGTGGCACTGCTCCGAAAGTTGGTGCAAAGTTCTGAGGGGGGGGGGGGGTGCGCACCCCTGAGCGTGTGACGTTAGCGGTGGAATGTCCGGATCTCTTTTCACACTTTGTCCTGTATGTTCGAAAGAATGATCTTGAGGAAAGATGGCGGACGGTACGTATGCATTGTCTGTGATTGTTGTGGTACTGCAATCCACTCGCAGGTCAGAGGGCCTCATGTTAGATGTATAAAGTCCATGCCTAGTGCAGGTGGGTGGCATGGTCGGATTCTGACCGTAGAAATCGTACGGCGGTACACCTCGTTGCGTAGGTCACATGACAATTGTTATTGAACTCAGGTAGAGCACAGGAAGAGTGTCACAAACTGTCGTCGGGGTCACCAGTGTGGGTGGTTTGGGTCCTTATCGTTATAAATAACAACCCGTCGATCCACTTGTTAAAACAATGAGCATATTTATTGTCACACTTCAGATATAAGTCATTACACATCGAAAGTATCACATAGACAGAACATAATGGCCGCCTTGGCCCAAAGAGTTTTTGCGCACCAGAGATGTCATGGCACGTCAGTGTTGCCACGAGTTCTAATGTTTTCTTACTTAGATTAGAATTGTTACATTAAAATAACGAAGGAAGACATTCTGAAAACTTTATGCACATGCTGTCAACATTGTTATGATTGGAAATTCTTTCCCAATTTTCCCTAGCCAGTAAGAAATTAAAAATTCTGATTTTTTTTTTTTTTTTTTTTTTTTTTTTTTTTTTTTTTTTTTTTTTTTTTTTTTTCAGAGGAAGTTCTTTTTTTTTCAAGTACTTTTATGCTACTGCTGCTACGTGTTCTCTTTAAACATATCACTGTAACAAATGCTCAGTACTCTGCTTGTGAATTTGTAGTTTGTGTCTGTGATGAATATTGATCAGTAGTGGAATTTGTACATTCTGTTAATTTTGTTGGGCAGTTTGTGTTGTGGATCGTATTGAATGCAATAGACCCTCCCTCCTCCCCCTGCACCCTGCATAGCTGTGTATGTTAAAGCTTCGCTTACAGGGCAGGGAGGTGTGCTGGTCTCAGATAGAATCCACCTGGCAACTTAACAGTGAGGGTCAGTGTTGTGCCTGCCAGCCTGGATGTGGATTTCAGGTAGTTTCCCACATCCCACTAGGTTAATACCATACTGGTACCCAAGTCCTACCTTAGCTACATCATTTGTAAAGATTTAGAAAACTTTCACTCACTTCCACATGAATAATGCTATATGCAGGCAGTTGGGATACATCTATTCCATCCCAGGGGGTAACAGGGTGGTGACAGGAACCTTTAAATTAACTGTGCCGAATCAGTTAATAACCATGTCAGTCCTGCACTGATGTGGCACAAATGTGAAAAGAAAAAGAAGACTGTGTTGTGGTCATATTTATCAATGCATTTGTAGCACTGCTGCCTTTTCGAAATAATGTCCCACTCGTATGATGTAATGTACATTGCTCCACCTTGTGAGACAAGAATGTGAGCCAGAGCAGGATTGAATGTGTGTTGCATAATAATGACGTGTGTGTGGTTCTTATGTGGTTTCCCATGCTCATTTAGGTAAATGCTGGGTTGGTCCCCAGTTCTCATCTCAGAAAATACAATACACAAACAGTTAAAATACGTTCCTTACAATTTCTGGAACAATGTATTTGCTGGGAAGGTTTTAAATTTCACACGTAAAATTTGATCACACGGAGAACAAATTTTACACAATTGACATACTGGTGGTGCACACTCCCTTAAATGAGTGACAACTGCGGCAGCAAAAAAGAGCATCTGGCCCCTTGAAATAAAATAAACTTGCTGAGTTCTGAGGACTGGCAGATTGCCACTGGGTGCTGTGCATATGTTTAATAATCATGAAATTAAGTTCCGGTGATTTAATAGTAAAGTTCTTAGTCTTTTGTGATTGGGTCAATACAGTGTTTGAGATAGCAGTAAAAACCATATTTTGAGAACTCTCTGCTAAAACAACTTGCTAATATGTATGTTGCTATTGAAGCTAATTATACTTCATTGTCCTGTAGCCAATGTTCAGTAAAGCAGATTATGTCTATATTCAGTTTATACTGGAGTAGTGCTTCTGACGTTGTAGTTCTATTCTTAAGTGATTGAACATCATGGTGTAATACAATAAAATCTGGGCATTTACACTTCAGTTAAAACGTTTTCTAGTTCTTCGTCCATCAGCATTTGTAATACTGCATTTACCCTAAAAAAATCTGCAGTGACTTTGTTGTGTGGGGCTTTTATTTTCTGGTGGCTATCAGTGAGTTTGTTAAAAATTGTGGTTCATCAAACTCTGTCCTATGCAGTTTAAACCACTTTGTAATCTGCGTCAGACTGATGATTTTATTGTTTACAACTGACACTAGACACTGTAATTTGCATTTGTTTGCTACCAATCCTATTTTCCACATTATTATTATTGTAGTGTAGTAACTCCTGTTCTGGCGCATTTAAATGAAGTCTGTGGACTGCATGGAACCTTTACTGCAAGCTGCTTGTATATGTAATATAGACATTCTTGAAGTCTGTATCTATTTCAGTGATACACTTGTTTACAACACCAATTAAAGCCATTGGCTAAACTTTGGAAGAATACTATGTCATTTCCCCTGTGGACTAATAGAGCTCCATTTCACTGTTTATTTTGTACACACTCCATGGAATTGCTAATCTTGTTTTGATGATGGAACAACCTCAAACAGTATGCATAGAGTGGCTGATGAAGGAGACAGTTGAAGGCTATGTGTCTAGCAACTGCACCATGGCCAGAGGATTAAATACAGAAACACAAAACTAATAAGAAATGAACATCAACAGGAAGAAAATCTATACCACTGAGTACTGGCTGTTCCCAACACACACAAAATATCTCGCATCTCAGGAAATGTTTTTCCCTTATGTATCGAAAATTTTCATAGTTTTTACCAATACTGTTTACTGTAATTATATGGAACACTTAACTTAAAACACAGTCTTTCACAAACCTATGAAAAATTGTCATGACTGCTTGAAATAATGGCTGTTCTTATCGATATGAATGACCTGTACCTCTTTCTAGTCACATAGCACATGCAGTTGTTCCAGTGACTCATGGTAAACTGACGCCAGTGTCAGTTTTTCTACGTATTCAATATAGAATATAATGGGAATCTTGTCAGGTCTGTAGGCTTTTTTTATTGGACAATTTGGTCTATTATTTAATTCTGTCTCATTTATCTCTCTA
This sequence comes from Schistocerca serialis cubense, assembly GCF_023864345.2. Classification (NCBI taxonomy): domain Eukaryota; kingdom Metazoa; phylum Arthropoda; class Insecta; order Orthoptera; family Acrididae; genus Schistocerca; species Schistocerca serialis. The sequence goes on along the minus strand of NC_064642.1, from coordinate 560,035,077 downwards.
TCTTGTAGGAACTGTGTTGTGCTCCCTTATTTTCAAAACATAGAATTTCGTATTGCAGTCGTAATTACATCACTTTCCATTTTAGTGCCCTCTTGGACAGACAGCCTTGTTCTATTGAATGATTGTATGTAGAATCAAGTGCTAAATGCTGCAAATTGACTTCGTTAAAATTAACTCCTTATGTGTCAAAATGAAGTTCAGATTGCTCATTGGTCACATGATCTGGTAGCACTGTTCACAGTATTTGCTTAGACACATGAAGACCCGTTATTCACATTTCTCATTGACAAGCTAAACCATGGAAAATATGTAGTGTGGACTCTATGATAGTTATTTTGATGACTGTCATCATTCATGTGCATTAACTGAATCATGATAATGAAATTTTCAGAAAAGTTTGCTGTCCAGTTTAAAGATAACTACAGTCTCACCAACATGCTATCCAATGAATAGAATGTCTTCGCCATGTCACATGACAAAATTGCTGTGGATGGCATTGGAGGCACTGTGGGAAGAGCTGTATGGAATAAACTAAAATCCCACACACACATTGTTGATAACTGAAGATTTCATTTTTTAATGTGGTGGAAACCATTTGAAATGTTCCTTTGCGAGGGTTTCAGCAATTGAAGTAAATGGGTGTTGCTTTGTTTGAAGAGAATTTATCCCAATTTCAAAATTGTTTTCCCTGAGGAAGAATAGCCAGGCTCATTATTGTTACTTCAACCTATTCAGAGTTGAAGCTGTCTGTTGATACAACAGGTTTTCAAACAGATAACAAGTCCTAAAAGTAAGAGATTTTATAGAAGTTGTTAAACATGTTATTTGGAAAAAGTTTGTCCAGTTGCAGTCATGTGTGACACAGATTGAGAATATTGACTTAGAAAAGAAGAAAACAATTGATGTTACAGAAAAAATGAAGAAAAAAAAACTGATTTGACTGAATCTAAAATGAGTCCACTTAAGTTAGGAGGGGAGGGAAAGGGGCACAACCGAGTGGTTCCCCATTCAAAAGCTGTTACGTAATTATTTAATGAGGTCTCATTGACTGAGTTCATGACTACATATCCTCTGCTTCTTTAAGATGTGGTGATCCCCTAAAGCCAAACTAGTTATCAGTTCAAATAAATTAAAATGCGCCCAAGGCTGAAAATTCTACCGTTTATTTTGATTACTAATTTAAGTGGCTACTGGGGTTATTATAGGAACCGGGCAGCTTATGAGAGGGTATCTGGTGGCATCTGCATCTACGTCCTTCACTGCCTTTACAGTGAGTCTGTCCCTCCACAAACACCTTTAGAGGCTGTTGCTGTTCAGGTATGGACGCCTCAGGCTGTAACACTGCAGTCTCTATCTTCCACTGGATGGTGATGTCCCGCAGCATGTCCTGGCTGCACTGATAGCCCAATTGCCACCACCTTTTCTGTTACTGGGCGACTTCAATGCCCATAACCCTCTGTGGGGTGGATCAGTGGCAACAGGTTGAGGCAGCATCGTTGAGCAAGTATTGTCTCAGCCCGACCTTTCTCTTTTAAATAATGGTGCCTTCACACTTTTCAGTGCGGCGCATGGCACATACTCAGCCATCGACCTTTCGATCTGCAGCCCTAGCCTATTACCATCTGTCCAATGTAGTGTGCATGACGACTTGTGCAGTAGTGACCACTTTCTGATCTTTCTGTCATTGCCATAGCGTCACTCTCCTGGGCGCCCCTGCAGATGGGCTATGAATAAGGCTGACTGGGACTTCTTCACCTCCACTGTCACTATTGAGCCTCTTTCCCATGACGCCATTGATGTGGTGGTTCATTCGGTCACCACTGGCATCGTTACTGCTGCAGAATCTGCCATTCCCTGTACTTCTGGGTCCTCTCAGCGGAGGACTGTGCCTTGGTGGTCGCCCGAGATCGCTGAGTCAATTAAAGGTCACAGGCAGGCACTCCAGCGTCACAGGCAGCATCCCTCATTGGAACAACTCATCGCCTTTAAACGGCTCCGTGCGCGAGCCTGCTGCCTCATTCGCCAATGGAAGCAGGAGTACTGGGAAAGGTATGTCTTCACCATCGGCCTACGTACCTCTCCATCGCAGGTTTGGGCCGAGATTAGGCTACTCTATGGCTATACTATCAGACCCCCGTCAGCATACCTGTGCTTTCACTGAATAGAGCAGTCTGTACTGACTCAGACACAATTGCAAACCGCTTAGCGGAGCATTTTGCTCAGAGTTCGGTTTCTGTGAATTACCCACTGGCCTTCCGCTCCCTGAAAGAGCGGTTGGAACTTCGGAGCCTTTGATTTCACACACACCACCCTGTGTTGTACAGTGCTCAGTTCAGTGAGTGGGAATTAAAGTGCCCTAGCCGCTTGCCCTTATATGGCTTCCAGGCCAGATCGCATCCACTGTCAGATGCTCTAGCACCTCTCGGTGGACTGCCAGTGATGCCTCCTAGACCTTTTCAATTGTATCTGGGTTGAGGGTGAGTCCCTGTCCCAATGGCGGGAAAGCGTCGTAATTCCCATGTTGAAACCTGGTGAGAACCCACTGGAGGTGGACAGCTACCGCCCATTAGCTTCACCAACGTTGTTTGCAAGTTGCTCGAACGCATGGTGAGCCAGAGGTTGAGTTGGCTACTTGAGTCTCGGGGCCTTCTGGCTCTGTCTCAGGGTGGGTTCCGTAAGGGCCGCTCTGCCACCGATAATCTTGTGTGCCTGAAGTCTGTCATCCATACGGCCTTTGCCCGCCGTGAGCATCTGTTCACTGTCTTTTTTGGCATGTGGAAGGCATACGATACGACATGGCGACAACACATCCTCTCTACACTTTATGGTTGGGATCTTCGGGGTCCGCTCCTGATTTTCATACAAAATTTTCTGTCGCTTCGTTCCTTCTGTGTGCAAGTTGTGGCCTCCCATAGATCCTCCTGAGTTCAGGAGAATGGGGTACCGCAAGGATCTGTCTTAAGTGTCTGCCTCTTTTTGATTGCAGTTAATGGGCTCGCTGTGGTGGTGGGAATGTCTGTCTGATCTTCCTTGTATGCTGATGACTTCTGCCTATACTATAGCTCCACTGGCAATGTGACTGCTGAACAGCAGCTGCAGGGTGCTGTCCAAAAGGCACAGCCTTGGGGCTGTAGCGCATGGCTTCCAGTTTTCGGCTGCCAAGACCCACGTTATGCATTTCTGCCAGTGACACACTGTTCACCCTGAGCCATGGCTATCTTGATGGCGAACCTCTTGCTATGGTGGAGACGCATCAGTTTTGGGATTGGTATTCGATACCCGGTTGACTTGGCTGCCTCATATTCGGCAGCTTAAACAAACGTGCTGGAGGCATCTTAACGCTCTTCATTGCTTGAATCACACCAGCTGGGGCGCCGAGAGGTCTACCCTTCTACGACTGTACCAGGCATTAATTCAGTCCGATCTAGATTATGAGAGCCTGGTTAACGGTTCGGCATCACCTTCCACATTGCGGTTGCTGGACCCCATCCTTCATAGCGGGATCCGACTCGCCACTGGAGCTTTCCGGACAAGCCCTGTCAACAGCATACTTGTGGAGGCAAGTGTCCCTCCATTGCGGTTCTGGCACCAACGATTACTGACTGCTTATGCTACACATGTTTGTAGCTTGCCCAGGCATCCCAATTATCGTCTCGTGTTCCGTCATTTGGTCGTCCATCTTCCAGAACGGCGGCCCCAGTCAGGGTGTACGATCACGCTTCGCGTCAGAGCTCTTCTCTCTGGGCTTGAGGTTTTCCATCTTTCACCTCTTTTTGTGTGCCCTGCCAGTGCCTTCAGCTCAATTTGGCACAGGGCCTGAAGGACTCAGTCCCTCCTGAGGCCCTCCGCCGCTGCTTTCTTTCAATCCTTGCCGCGTTTCAAGGCTCTGACGTTGTCTGTACTGACGGTTTGATGGTTGCTAGTCGTGTCGGTTATGGTCTTACTCTAAGGGATCATTATGAACAACACTCATTGCTGGCTGGCAGCAGTGTTTTCAATGCCAAGCAGGTCGCCACCTCTTGAATGATATATTCACTCTGCAGTGGAGTGTGCGCTGATATGAAACTTCCTGGCAGATTAAAACTGTGTGCCCAACCGAGACTTGAACTCGGGACCTTTGCCTTTCGCGGGCAAGTGCTCTACCAACTGAGCTACCGAAGCACGCCTCATGCCCGGTACTCACAGCTTCACTTCTGCCACCTCTTGTGCGCTAGAGTATATCCGCTCCTGCTCAGGTGAGTCCTTCATTATCTGTAGTGGCTCCCTGAGCGGTTTACGAGCTATCGACCAGCGTTTCCCTCGCGCTCATCTGGTGATGGCAATCCAGGAGTCCCTCCATACTCTTGCCCGTTGCGGCCACTCTGTGGTCTTTGTGTGGACCACGGGTCATGTAGGCATCCCGGGAAATGAACATGTTGACACGCTGGCCAAAAAGGCTTTCGGTGTACCAGCCTTGGAGATTGGCCTTGCGGAGAGTGACCTCAGGTCAGTTTTGCGGCAGAAGGTACTTCGCGCCTGGGGTGAAGAATGAGGTGCCCTGCCTTCACCCAACAAACTTCGGGCCATCAAGGAGGCTACTGGTGCATGGCGCTCCT